>NC_056737.1:65235518-65288018 GCF_019279795.1 Protopterus annectens
TAGGCTACTAAAACAAATGGTGCAATACAGGTATGTATGCTAACCACCACTATAATTATGTAAGGTACATGCCGTATTTTATAACACATGCATGCTGTTGTGTGCAACTCAGGGATGTATGATAAGTACCAATATAATTGCCTACGCTGAAACTATAATTGTCTAAGTTGATTGCCATCTGCCATATCACCTGCATGTAGCATGTGTGTCAGTGTATGTCAGTGTGTGTCTGTGTGTGTCAGTATGTGTCAGTGTGTGTCTGTGTGTGCCTTTTTGTGTGTGTGTGTGTCTGTCTGTGTGTGTGTGTCTATCTGTGTGTGTGTCTGTGTGTGTGTGTGTGTGTTTCTGTGTCCCCTGCCTGCACATACCCAATCACTACCGGCCATAGAGGACGGACAGTTGGTGGGTGGTAGCATGGAACAGGGAAGTGTGGTGACTATGGAAGGTGTGCCTGCACACCATGATTCCAGTCAACAAACTGGTGATGTCCCACACAGGCATGTGCCCAGCACTGCTCGTAGGAGGACCACTGGCCAACATGCCCCTGCGAGACCAAGCACATCAGTTGGAGTCACCAGATGCATGTTTCGGGCTGTAATGGAGGCACAGGCATGTGCTGAATGGCACAACAGTGAAGGTCTGAGGCATCAGAGGGCTGCTGTCGTTCATTAACTGACAACATCCAGGCACTTGCAAATGCTCACCATCATCTTGCAGATGTGTTAGATAGACGGTTGGGTGACATGGTGGGAGTCCTTGACCATGGCATGTCAATCCTCACACATGGAATGTCTGGTGGGAGTGAGGCGTCAGGCACGTGGATGTAGATCAGCTACATCACCTGTTGAAGGTCTACGTAAACATGCTACTGCACATGCCCGCTCCCATAGTGGCAGTAGCAGCAGCAGTGCAGCTGGTGCTGTGCAGTCCACACCAGGACACAGCAGGCCACAGCAGGCCACAAGTATGTGGTCCTGGATGGTCCCAACAGGGACACGAATCCAGTGGACATGTGTCATCAGATGGTACCCAATCTGGACCTCTGCCTGGTTGTGCCTGTGCAACCCCTGGCAGGCGCAGGTCACGTGGCTGTGGCCAGACACCGTGAACTGTGAAACCTGCCTTGTACAGTCTGCAGCTGTCAATATTTCCCCTGTGTAGGCCAGCCACATGCCAGACCTGTGTGCATGCATATACACACACTGGAAACAAATGTATGGCACCTCAACACACACATGCATAACATCCACTCATGCCCAGTGATATCACAGGCCCTAACACACACGCTTGATGTCATCCAATAGCACACCCTAGGCCTCTGGAAAACATTATCACCCTGTGCATATGATGATGCCTGTGCCGCATCCCTGTCATCCACACCATCAGTGCAGGGACATGTTCATATGGTCTGATGCACAGGGTGAACATACTAGGTAGTCAATTGTAGATTAATATTGTTGAGTAGTGTTGACAGGCAGCAGACATACCATGTACTGCAGTTGTAGAGTGCATTTTGTACGTTTGACAGTATGTATCATGTATAACAACACTAACAGCATGTTGATCCTGACGTTCTGCCTTCCTCTTTCAGGTGTAGTTGCATGTGCCAGGGGATGTTGGTGTTTGCGGAAGTCCCATATGTACATGTTGACTACCCACAGGTTAGGATGACAATACTTGCATGCACCTTGTAGCTTCCACATCACAGTTATATTCTCTCGTGTTTCAATTATGTTTACTGTTCTAATGATCCAAGAGCATGATAGCTGTGTAGTAAGCTACAGTGTTCAGAGACGTCACATCCATAGTGGGTAACATCACAGGTATAGTTACCTGGAACGCGGAGTGGGTAAAAGAGTGGTATGCCAGAAGACAAGGGTAAAGGCCAGTGGAAATAGTGGCTTCTCATTGGGAAGTGGTAATACCCACTGCCATGACAGCATGCAAACACAGACACACCCACACACTCAGGGATTCACAGACATAGTAACACACACTCTGATGCACACACACACACACACACACACACACACACACACACACACACACAGTTGCCAGTGTTCAGATGAGAACCCCTGCCTATGTGCATATCATCATTATAGTACTACGCAATTACAAGATGTGCCACAGAGATTACACATGTACAGGTAGTGGCCTAAGATCGAAGACATTGACAGGGATACTACAGTGCAGTAAGTGTATGTGGGGAGGGGAGTCCATCAGTAGGCTATGTAACAACAGGTCACACCCCAGGGAGTACATGTTAACAAGTGGATAGTATGCCCATCTACGATTGATGATATCAACAGGGATGCTAGATTGGTTTGAGTGGATGGGAGGAGGGGGCATTAACATTTCACATTATGGTAAAATACAGCCTCACTCCAGGAACCGGACAGCCATATACACAGACAGCCATACACACACACACACACACACACACACACACACACACACACACACACACACACACACACACACACACACTGGCATTCACAATGATATACACCTATGTTACACACATACAGACACTTTATATATGTGAGGTTTAACCACCTGCCTATGCCTTTCTTTTTACACTTCACTCTGTACTGGTGTCAACAACAGTGTTCAGGAGAGTGATAACATGTGGGATGTATTCCCAACCATACGTGACATATATGGACACACATCCACACATGCCAGTACTGTGAATCAAACACCAGCCTATCTCAAGTTAGGTACCACAGAAGTACAGCACTATCACATCTGGTACAATTCTTACTGACTCTTTCCTTTGTCAACTGTGCTGATATATGCACAATATATGCACAGGGGAGGTATTACTGTTACAGGTGTCATGAGGTTTGCCTTCACTGTCACCCTTACAGCATTCTACATTGTCTGTCTTCTACTTCAATTAACAAAACCTGACCTTAGCAGGTACACAGGTTATAGTTGGACTGGATATAACACACCAGTGAGCTGTCCTCAGTAATAATTCATCTGCAAGAAGCCTCACCACTTAGTAGTCATGTCCAAACATCTGCCAATATGTCATGTACGGCTTACTGTACTTAGAGCATATCACCATATACAGTTGGCAATGTTGAGGCTGTACTAAGACAACAGTCACCTTCAGACATCAGACACTGCACACACATGGAATCTACACAAACAGCAATACATGTACACATATGCGGTCTACATCAGTACATGCACTAGCAGATCAAGAGGATACATTCCACACCTTCCCCACGCCATGTGTAAAACATAGCCGAGCATTACACCATAATGGATATTGTATTCATGTACTGGTAGGACACCACCACTTTCACCGAGTAGCCATGCGTACATATATTACAACAGCACATATCAGCATGACACACACAGCATTATTCCATGTCATGCTGCTATGAACTGTTACTTTGACAGTGCCATGGTGAAGCCAGGGCACTGCAATGGTCAACAGTGAGCACATCATATTTGCCACACACACCTCATGTGTACTGGAAGAAGGCCAGCAATGTGCTCTGTTAGAGCTAGGCAGTACACTCATTCAAGCATGTGCGAGGTCTGTGGCTTGTAAATATCTCACCCCAGCATGTACTGGCTATTGTGGTACTAAGGCTAATGTCCAGACAGCACACATCATGCATGGCTTGCAATTGTTGATATGGGGTATATGTAGGAGCAGTGGCCACACATGGCTGTACATGTCATGAACATATCACCTGTGACTACTCAGGAACATACAGAGCAGAGCTGTATTTCCCTGAGTCTGTCAACGCAGGCCTTGTGTAGGTCCTATGGTCCTGTTATTTGGGTATGTTTGTAGGCATTGCATTAGGTGGACATGTCTAAAGACATACATGCCACATGGGGTGTTGTATGATATGACAGGTGTCATGGGTGACCAGAAGGGAGGGGATATTACCTCTGTCAAAGTAGATATTGAACCTTATGTACTGGTAGCATGCTATCTGCCATGTGCATGTGTGTAATGACTGTAGCCACCTGTATGTAGAAAGGTAAATGTAAGCTATGGTAATGTAATTTATGTTGCATGAGTGTGGGATGTACATATCCAGGGCAGGTATGGTTAGGTCATATCCAACCATGAGAATGTTGTTTAATGGTGTACAGCAACAGTCGACCGTGTTAATGCTGACAACATCTGAGGGACCCCGGTATGTGTACAACTGAGCTGGTTACAAACAGTGGTATTATTGCATTGCATAACACGGTATGCAGCTGTGTCTGTACATGGGTACTTTGCACAGTTGATGTTGGCCTAGGTACAATCCACCAATCGAGGGTCATCTGGTGGTCTACCATACTATGTCATACCACATATGGATGTGTGTTGGTAGTCTGGGAACATGGTGGTGGATGTATATGAGGATACAACCTAGAATGCAGCATTTGCCACTGTCACCTATACCTGACTCATCTGTGATGCATTATGTCAGAGTAGTGGTCTTTACATGTGAGTAGCCTTTATGAATATGTGTACACCACCACCTGGAATGGTCCATACCACTGTTATGGCCCACATGTCTGGATCTGAGTTGTATGGTGGTAGTGCAATTGTGCATTACAGCGCCTTCAGCCAGGTGTTCCTCACTGCACAGATGTCAGTATTCCCCATTGTAGATTCTACATTGAGCAAATGGATTACTAAAGATACACATCTAGCAAGGGTTAGCATAAGCATCCAATGCAATTGTCATGTAGGTGTCAGCGTGTTACATCTGTGTGTATGACATTTGCCTTGCAATGTGGCTATATGGGTAAATACAACTTAGGTATTATCCACACACATGTGTAACATGGATACATGCACTCTGTGTTGAAGGTTCGTCATTCGGTCATGACAGCCCGGAATGACAGACAGTGGACAACCTCATAATAACAGCAGGACATTGGCTCATTGTTTTGGTCTAGCAGTTGCCACCCATAACATGACATCACTGTGCATGGCATTAATGTGCTTGGTAGCAAATGCCCTGTGTAAGGTGACGGACAGTGGCAGAACTTGTGTATATGACCAATGTGAGTTATACTTAGGGTAGTAGTCCTGCTAATAATGACAACTATTAACACAGCTGGGAGAGGTAATCTTGACCACTACACCTCAGTACCATTACACAAGGTGGCTCACACATTATGCTTGCACATACCACTGTTCCATGTATAAAGCCACTGTCCACAACCTGCTATCATTGCATGCCTTTCAGGGCAGCAAGGTGTATGACACATGCTGTAGGTAGCATCCTCCTGTGCAACCCAGGTAACCTAGTGTCTGTCACGTCCACACATGCATGAATGTGTATATGTAACATATATATGTCAGTACTTCATGTACATGTATGCATGTGTATCACACAGCACATACACAGATATATCATTTACAGGCAACATACAGGTATCAGGTAGTAAACCAGTATGATGTGCATATATACTGACAGGTAAGATGTACCTAACTGTAAACCTGTGTGTTTACAATAGGAGCCCATTAAAACATGTTCTGTAAATGTAAATGTTTGAGCATGCACACTGTGGCCTTCAGTGGTTAGAATTGGAGTGCATCCCAAACAGCCCTGTGCTACTAAGTGTATGAGCGTACCCACTGCCACCTTGTGTAATTTGAGTCAGTGCATCCAACAAGCCCTTTGTTACTAAGTGTATGAGCATGCCCAGTATAACCTTGAGTAGTTGTAGTCATAGTGCATCCCAAACGGCCCTGTGCTATTAGGTGTATGAGCATGCCCACTGTAACCCTGCATAGTGATAATAGTTGTCCATTCCGCTGATGGCCATATTCCAGTTCAGGTTCCTGTTGTGCTACAACTATACCTCTCAGGCCTACCTGCAGATGGTGTGTCTTGTTTGTGCATACAGGTTGTAATGGAAACCTACTTTAAACACACAGGTCTACAGCTGTGTACTTTGTGACTGTCAGTCTCCCTGTTGTTGTCCTCAATTGTAGAAGGGCAGTCTGACTGCCTTAGGATGTGTCATCTCTGTGGCGTGTCTCATAACTGCATAGAGCTGTAATAGTGATCCTTAGATAGGCAGGAGTTCAGATCCCACCATTGGCAAATGTGTGCATGTGTTTGTGTGTGTGTGTCAGCAAATAGCTGATTGTGTGTGTGTGTCTCAGCAAATGCCTGAGTTTGTGTGTCAGCATAGGCTGAGTGTGGTAGTGTGTGTGTATTTGTGTCTGCATTCTGTCATGGCAGTGGGTTTTGCTGCATTCCAAAGAGATACCTCCTTTTGCACCGGCCATTATCCTTGTCAACTGCTATAGCTCTCTCTTCCCCCCTCCCCACTGCAAGTAATCGGTCCTGTGATATCACCAAGCTCAGACGTGGAATCAGTAAGTGTAATTGTATGTGTTCTGTGGCACATACCCCAACTGCATACCACTGTATGAGTTACCTTTACATAGGCAAGACGTGTATGAACAATACTGGCAAGTGTGTGCGTGTTCGTGTGTGTGACTAACCTGTAGCCAGGCATACACATGTGTAATGTCTTTTAGCACACCATGGTAGCCATCTGTGGTGATCGGTGTCTACAAAGTATTACATAGTTAGGAATGGTATAGAATACAAAGCCAAGCACAACTACAGTTGGGTATGTTATTTTCCTGTGCCACTGTCATGCAGTGACACAGAAGTGGTTGCTGGGGTGTAGGTCCATACCCATCATTCCCCCACCCTAACTCCACAATCCCCGGGGTAGATTACATTAGCCATCATTCCCCACCCCAAACTCCACATACACAGCAACCGTCCCTTCTCTGGTGAACTGCTTATGATTTAAATGTTATAACACAAGAGATGCCTCTGTTTTGTGTACATGTCAGTTCCTTTGGAACCCTTCTGTGTCACAAAGGGCATTCAGACGTGTGTGTATATATATATATATATATATATATATATATATATATATATATATATATATATATATATATATATATATATATATAGTTGTGTCTGTGTATATGCATATATATATATATATATATATATATATATGTGTGTGTGTGTGTGTACACATCCCATAGGTATATATATATATATATATATATATATATATATATATATATATATATATATATATATATATATATATATATATATATATGTAGTTATGACAGTTGTACAGATGTAGACTTGTCTTTGTTGTTTCACAGAGTACAGTACATTCAAGGGTACTGTACATATGTACACAAAGGGACTGTCCCATTTATTTTCAGTACTGTGGAATACCTGTAGTAAGATGTGCATTATAGACTCCATGCAACATGTGTACAACCCAGATGGAGTAGTGGTACGTCCAGTGACCTCAGTGTGTATGGTCCAGCATTTGAGACCTGCAAGCCTTGTTGATACTGTCAATTAGGACTGCATAAGATACTTTTAAGCAGATGTAAATGTGTTTTTGTGACAGTAAGCAGCAGGTACACGCAGGTAACAGATATATACAACCCACGGTACACTTGCAATGCCCTTCTTTGTCAATCCTGCTGATGTCACCCACCTATGAATACACCTCTGGGACTGCTGTAATCCAGTATTCTCCGTAGCGCATGCTGTGACTGTGTATTGCTGTAGTGTGATAAACTAGCTAGGTAGGGGTTCTATTCCAAAAGATACCAACTGTGTGTGTGTGTGTGTGTGTGTGTGTGTGTGTGTGTGTGTGTGTGTGTGTGTGTGTCTTTGTCTGCCTGAGACAGGAACAATGCTTTTTAAAGTATGCACACTCTATGATTCACATGACCACCTTTGGCAATCCTGCTGATGTCACCCACCTAGAAAGACACCTCTAGGACTACTGTAAACCAGTATTCTCCATAGCGCATGCTGTAACTGCATATTGCTGTAGTGTGATAAACTAGTTAGGTAGGGGTTCCATTCCAAAAGATACCAACTTTGTGTGTGTGTCTCTGTCTGCCTGAGACAAAAACAATGTTTTTTAGAGTATTCACACTCTTTACATTCACATGACCACCTCTGGCAATCCTGCTGATGTCACTCACCTGGGAATACACCTCTTGGACCACTGTAACCCAGCATTATCTGTAGTGCGTGCTGTAACTGCGTATTGCTGAAGTGTGACAAACTAGTTAGGTAGGGGCTCTATTCTGAGAAAAAACAACTGTGTGTGTGTGTGTGTGTGTCTCTCTCTGCCTGAGACAGGAGCTATGCTTTTTAGAGTATGCACACTCTTTACAATTCACATGACCACCTTTGGCAATCCTGCTGATGTCACCCACCTAGGCATACACAGTTGTAACCCAGTAATCTCCGTAGTGTGTGCTGTAACTGCGTAATGCTGTAGTGTGATACACTAGTTAGGTAGGGGGTTTATTCGAGGACATGGCAGGTGTGTGTGTTTGACTGTTAGAGCCTGTGTGGAGGTTGCTGAAAGTGTCTAACCACTGGATATGTTGGGGAGTGGATTTTGTAGTTTTCCTATATGGTGTCCGTCTTATATGTCACAATGTCCACCTCACGAGGAGTACAAATGTCAGTCAGCCAAGTGACTGTGTTGGCAAGCCATACCCCTACATCTGGCAAAAGGCCTGGTGAGCAAAGTATGCAGCCCTACTATTACCCGAAATACATTTCTGAACCCATGTGTCATACACAAACACACTTGCCTAGAATATCCTGCTATGTTGCTAGTATCCTTCACATTGATGATAGAGAGTAGGTATGGTGTGATTGCAGAGGGCATGGCACCCTGTACAGCAGTACAATAGGCACATAATAGCGGACAATGTGCCTTCACTATGTTCCCTACTGGATGCCTGCAACATATGTGGTGCCATCAAATGTGATCCACAGAGGCCATACAATGCCTTACACATGTGCCCTGTATGGACTGATGCCACTGACACTAGGGAATACCTGTATCACGCTATCAATGCAGGTGCAGGGTCAACCTGCTGACTATAAGCAGGTTCTGCAACACCAGGCCAGTATTGGCATATCGGAGGATAATAGTCTGTATACACAACATGTGCCAGCCAAACCAGGTGCACCTGTACATGTCACTGTACATTACTGTGGGACTTGCACATCCCAGGCAATGTCCATGTCAAGGACTATCAAACACAGACATGGCATGCATTGCAAAGCTATGGCCATACATAATGATAACCAGGATGTCAGGACAGTTCATATAATACTCATCTGTGTGGGACATTGCAGACACTACACCCATTTACCACACTGCAAACCATTGTCGGGGGGTGTGATGCAAAGGATTAGCCCTCCCCCAGCCTTGTGCAGCCATCTTGCACAGTCAACCACTACACACCCATGAAGCAATGCACACACGGATGTCAGTACTGGCACCTTGTGTCTGCGTGTGGGGTATGATGCTCCCAACCACAGTCACTCCCAGTATAACTCCCATTGGCATACCGACAGATGTCAAACATGTTCACATGCCCTAGCCCATAGAACCTCCAGACATCCCCTGTGGTGCATGTAGTACCTCTGCATTACTGCAGTATGGCAAAGTAAGTGGTTTTGGAGTGTATTTGTGGGCCTGGCAAAAAGTGTCAATGTGAGTCCATTAGAGAGTGTGGTTGTGTTGACAATGATATCCGTTCATGTGGACAGCCATGTGTGCTACACCTAATGTATGTCTACTATATCTCTGTTGCAGATGTTGCACACCAATACACATATATGTTCTTACAACACACCAACATGTCAGCTTTGTGGCACATGGAGTAACTGCATGCACTTGTAACAATAATGACTAGTCAGTCAGGGGTTTGAACCCCTGTACTGGTAGGTGTGTGACAGACGATGCTTATGTTTTAGTCTCCAAGCCCTTCTCTGATGTACTTTGCCTCTGTCTGTCCCTCCCACACACTCTCTGGTGGATTTGGAGGTGTACACCTGCTCAGCAGCAGCTTGTGTATTGTAAGTGATGGTCATGTCTGGGTGATGGCCTCTGCACCTACAGCAGTCCTCCTCTAGCTGATTGCATGTGGAACAGCCATGATGATGTTCCCATAGCCATTCGCATGAAAAACACAGTACAATATCTAGGAACATCATGTTGGTGTTTGCCCATGTCAGTCACTGTGAGTGGTACCTGGATCTAGTGTCTGGTAAACGGCATCACAGATGATATCTGGATGTTCCTCAAACAACATACACAGTGGGAAATAGCTTAAAGACAGGAGGGTGATGTGCCAGACATGACTACAGCATGTAAGTGTAACTATGCTTCATTGAGACAACAGCCTGTTTAACAAGGTGTGTGGGGTAATGGCTATTCTGCATGCTTTGAAATTGACAACACAGTGCTCTGTTTGTGAGGGACCCCCATCTGTAGGGCCATTTGTGAACTGGTCAGTGTGTGGAACCATTTGTTTCCTGTGTTACTCACTGAACACACATCTGTGAACAGCAGGAGCATAGTGTGAGGACTGCAGCCAGTACATGGTGATACTGATGAGTTACTGCCATCGCATCCCTGACTGGACATATGTCACATGAAACTGTGGTATAACAGACATGGTCTGGGGTTCTCAGTGACATGCCAATAATGGGCGACTGTTCATAGCTGCAGTCACAAGTCTTCTACATGTTGTATAGATGTCATGCAGTATATATGCATATGTTGTGCTCTCTCTGCAAATGTATACCATCTGTTGTGTTGGGTTGATGGTCATATCTATGCATGCTGTTGTAAGTAATCCTGAATGCTGTTGACTATTACTAAGCCATATATGTGTTTAAACTGCAACACCATAGGCTGTATGGGTTTGGAGGTCCCAGCAGAGCCTCCTGTCCCACTTCAGCTGGCAATGGCACCAGGCACTAGCACATCTGGGGCCCAGCCTTGGACCTCCACCTCTGTTGGCTCTGCACTGCCTTCTGGTGGTACCGCCACTGAGAATGGGGCTTGTCCCCCCTTGGAGCAGGTCCAGACAGGGACATGTGCACTGTCGTACAGTCCCGGACGTGGTACGTAGGGGGCTCAATAAGGGGTTTTGAGGCCAGATACACCAGCTCAAGGGCAGAGTGTCACATTTAAAGGGTGAGGCTGCCCCTAGTAGATAGCACTGCCACCTTTGCAGCTGTTTTGGTGCAGTGGTGGCTGCCCATGACAGGGGACCTTCGTCCTACTGTTTCCATCTGGGGGCTCATGGGCTTGTGAATGCCGAACGCCCCTCCCCGTCTGAGGTGTATCCCCCCACATGTGTCATATACCGACCCTGTATGCTGTCTTGTCTGTCATCCTACCCTACCTATCCTCCATGAGTATATCTACTCTCCTTCCTCCACATCCCACTCTCATCCTACGGAAACGAAAGGCCAGTTGGTTCCTAGAACAACATTTGCCCCATATATAGCTGTCCATTTCACACACGTGTCCACTGGACACATTTTACCCTTTTAATATGCATCACAACATACTCCAGTTGTCCTCACCCCTGTCTCTCAGGCACACGATCCTAGTTTGCACATGACTCCTAAATGTTCCAGGTACACGTGATGCGGACAACCCCATTGTACACACAACCCTACCAGTCCCTCTATGGTTGCCCCATTTACCTTTCTCATGATGATGATGTCACACACAGCACCTTGCAACAGTACTGTTCTCACATAATGATTGAACAGGAACTGTTGTGTTAATGTAAATAACATGCACAGAGTGATGTATATGGCCAATGTACAAATGTTTGCGTGTATGACTGACACATGTCTGTCTGAAGGAGTCTTGATATTACATAGGATGACACCACTACATAATACAGGTGTTGCTGGTGTTTCCCTTTTCATTCCTTTGCAATGCTTTGTTGTCACATGGGATGTTCCTGATATATCTATATATATGTATGTATCTATATGCTGGACATAAACACTCACACATACATCTACATGAAGGAATACATTTCCTATACTGTTGAATTACTGCGCTGGAGGATATGTTTGTGATAAGGTCCAATGTCTCTATATCTGCCATGGCTTAGTGGTAAATCACAATAGCTGTGTGTGCAGGGTCCTGGTTTCGAGCCTTGCAGAGGCTGTTTATTTTGTTGCTGAGCAGAACAAGGCCATTAGATGCAGTGTGATTAAGGCACATTAAAGCAGTTGGGAGCGGGTGTGTGTGGGTTTGCGTGGTGCTAAGCAATGCTAACCTCTGGTCACAGTTTCTTACACTCAGTTAGCCTCTACATTGCTTTACCGATGTAATACTCACATACTGGTGGCCAAAGAGGCTTACACCCACTTGCTCCCGCACTTGCAAATGCACTGCATTTGGTGTTTGCATCTGACAATCATGCCTCTGCTTGGGAGTGAGGACTACGATATTACCTTGTGATGCCTATTACATTGGATTACATGCCTACAGTATTGGGAATGGCTGTCCATTAGGCGACAGCATGCCGTTCGACTATACGGAATCCGCAGCCCTTCCAGAGTTTGATTCTTATGATTGGTGTGTTCCTCTTACAATCTGCACCCATCTGGCTAATACATGGGAACTGACACTCTTCAATACAAACAAGTAATTGGGTTTTGGAACCCACATACTTCAGCCGAGTCATGCTACTGCACACCTAATAGTCTATTATCTTTCTAAAGCTGTCAGTGGAATATGTGCTTTCTGTCCCTATCAGACCTCTCATACGATTGGGGAAATATACAAACTGAATCAGGGATATGACATAACAACATCAGGGACACATTTAAATTATAGGTGCTATTAACCTGACACATTGACAGACTCAGAGCATATGAATTCATACACATTTTCTGAGGTAAATGATGTTTATAACTCTTAATTGTTGTCATTATTCATTACTTGTAATTCACCACCTTTCCTCCAAATGTCACTAGTTTTAGGAGGGATTAAGTGGGGCAGAGTTAGAAACTGAGTCAAAATCTGGGACATCCCTGGAAAATCGGGGACAGTTCAGAGGTATAGTCCCTATTTGTTCCCCCAATGGTTTATGTCCTGTCCAGTGGATGTGCTCTTAGGGATTGAGAGGTATGGGCGTCAGCTATTCCCATTTTGGAATATTACTTACATCACCGGGGCGGTCCTAATACGACTGCGCCAGCCAACACCTGCATGCCTAGACCCATAATTGCATACCCATAGTTCCCCCACCTGCCACTCCTCTACAGCACTCATCCTTACTGTGGGTGCAGGTGGGGTATAAACACACTACTACACACTGCCCACTCTCCCCATGTCGGGACACATGTCATACGTTGTTGCGTCCCGTGGGTTATCAGACTTGCACAATCTACTGGTCCATGTACATCTACAGGCTGGTTTGATAAGTCATTACTGGGGCTGCCTCTGATCATTAATATTTGGTGTCCCACAAGGGACATCAATGTCTATGTTTCAAGATTAGACCTGGCAGGTCGCTCCCACTGTTAGTATCCTGCCAGTGGTCTGGGAAGCAGTGGTGTGTTTATCTTTATTGTGTGTCTGTATGTCTCACTGGCCTAGCTGGGGGGGGTTGATGCTATGTGTTACATGTTTATTGGACCCCTCACCCCCATATGCATGGCCTGTGAACATATGTTACTTTTAACTGCTGTATCATATCCTAGCTATATACATATGTATATTTACAGTCACATATATATATCTATTTACATTACTATATACAGATATATCTGTATATGTATGCATACATGCATATTTATATTTTACTGTCTAGATATATATATATATATATATATATATATATATATATATATATATATATATATATATATATATATCACAACATAAGGGTCTATGGGTGTCTGCATATGTATATATTTATTTGTGGATATGTATCTGTATTCTGTCTCTGTATGTATACATTTGTACTATGGAGAGGGAGATGCTTATCTCTATGTCGCTATGGGTAGATATACACACACATGCCTCTACATATATGCGTCTACATCTGGTTATTCCATTCCTTGCCATACAGATTACACTTTGCTGCAGTGGGACTCATAGTGAGTGTGGCTGCTTGTTGGGTGATGCCTCTGCCCAATGAACACATTCACTTACATCCCTAGGGCTGTCCATATAGGCCCACATCAGCCAACACCTGCTCACATAGACCCATAGTTCCCCCAGATGCACCTCCTCAACAGCACCCATCCTTACTCTTGTTCCTGGTCTGTTCTGGACACACCACTACACACTGCCCACTCTCCACTTCACGGGATCCATTTCATACAATTGTCTCGGCCCATGGGTCATCAGGGTTTCCCACCCTTGTATTCCGAGTATATATCACCTTCTTTTGGTCTTGGCAATTTTTGGGGTGTCCAGCAAGGGACGCTCCAGTTTGTGTTCCAAGATTAGAATTCCCGGGTGCACTGTGTCCCCCCTGTTGAATCCCACCTGTGGTCTGGGGAGCAGTGGACTCTTTACATTGTTTGTGTGTATGTATCCCGTGTCCGGCTGGGGGGTGGAAGGTCATGCTACGTGTTTCATGTTTCTTGCTTGGGCTCCTCACTTCCATTGGCATAGCCTGTGAACATATATCATTCTTGTGTGCTGTTTCCTATCATAGCTGTATATCTGTGTATATCTACGCACACACACACACACACACACACATATATATATATATATATATATATATATATATATATACATATATATATTATATATGTGTATAAATATATATGTATATGTATATGTATATATAAATATATATATATATATATATATATATATATATATATATATATATATATATATATATATATATATATATATATATATGTGTGTGTGTGTGTGTGTGTGTGTCTGTAAAGCAATACATACCCCGTGCAAACACACTTACACATGCTTACTGGTGTTTATATATGCTTGACCTGCTTACTAGTGCCTTATTCATTATGACACTGACACCACTCCAGTTAACGTTTAATTGACATTTTGCAGGTTATACAGCGGACAGATGTCGCAATATGTTCACGTACAGATTACTGTTGGTAAATGGTATGTGATACAATGGGATTTGGTACGGGAATGTCTGTTTGTTAGGGGGTTGCTCTAAGCAATACACTATTGCTGTGCTGCTTCATTTGCATATATACCCACATACCCATGGCTCCTGGTTCCCCAAACACACACCCCAACACCTCCCTAAGACTGCTGTCATCCATTGTCCAGTCAGATTCGCGGTGTATCCACACCACTACACATTGCCCACTCCCTACTCCTATAGACCCATCCCATCGGTTGACTCACTCCATGTATCCTTAGAACTCCCAAACGTTTAGTCCACAAACATTGGTGACGTGAGCAACCAAAAGAATACTATTCACAATTTTCTGGGTTGTCCCACATGGGACACGCATGTGTTTATGTCAAGATTAGTTCTATACTTCATTACATCCTTACTCCCGGTAACATGACACTGAGCCTAATTATGTACGTGTTCGGTGTATTTCATTTACAAATAGACTGGTTTAGTAATTGGCGTTGCCGTAGCAGGCAGATCACAGGAATGATTCCATGTGTGGGGAAGTCCTCACATTTGATTATTTTCAGCACAGCACTGACTTCGGACATTGTACACACTTCTGTGTTTTAGCAGTTTCATCCAGTCCCTCTTCTGCACAACCTATTATTCTATCTACTGTCGAGGTTTGTAAGGGCACATTCATGTTATTTATGTCTGCAAATGGAATGAATGTGTTACAGAGAATGTACTTCTACATATTGATGTCTGCATGTGTGTATGCATATATACCTATAACGAACTCGCTGACCTCCATGGGGTGGTCCATTTAGAACCAACCCATCCAACCCTGGCATGCCTGGCTCCATAATTTCATACCCATAGTTCCTCCACCCCACCTGTGTTCAAAATACACATATACCATCCATTGTCCACTTGTTATTGCAGCCATGACACACCTTCACACATTGCCTTCTCCTGAGCCTTAGGGGCCCTACACTTATGTTGTCCCAACCCATGTGTTCTCAGGCTCTCCCACCATTTAGTCCTTGAACATACCTGCCCTTGCTTGTGTAATGGTCAGAAGGCCAAATGGTCTATCAATTTTTAGGTAGTCCCACCAGGGACTACCCTCTGTGTGTAAAGTAGACTTAGCAAATCAACAATGTTACTCCCACTGGTAATATCCTGCCTGTGGTGTGAGTAGCAGTGTTTTTCTCACTCCTGCCCACCTTGATATGACATACACTGACAGCGCTATATAATACAGGGGTTGCTGTTGATTCCCTTCTCATTCCTTTTGTATGTTTTATTGTTACATCGTTCTTTCTTCATATATATATATATATATATATATATATATATATATATATATATTATATATATGTATATGCATTTCCTATGCTGGGCACTGCTTAGACCCGTGAAAGTGCTCTCAGACTTGCTTAATGGTACTTATATGTGTTTACTGCTGCTTATTTGTGCTTACACCTGCTTACTAGTACCTTATTCATTATGACAGTGCCACTTTGCTTGAATTATATTTAGGTTAAATATCTCATGTGATACTTTTATGTCAGTTTTACGGCAAAATGACAATCATTCCACGTGGAAAATGATATGTGTGATTGTTGAGCTCAAACTGTGACTGCCTGTTTGATAGGCGGATGCTCTAAACACTACACTATTGACACTTACATTGATTCCGCATGTTTTTCTCTATTTGAATGAATATGATGTGTAAGCTATGCTCGGTGGATGGTGGTGACGTGCAGACACACTGCGCTTTGCTTACACCTTTGCTATTGCTGCAATTCGAATGTATAATAGGGACACGGGGACAGAGAATCTAATTGTGACAGTTCTAGGAACAAGGCTCTACATTCCACTACATGCTTGTGTGTTTACTACTTCAAATTTATTTCACTGTTCGTGGACACTCTTGTGTGCATAGCATACATTTCGGTATCCACGGACACTGACTTACTATTAAGGGCGGCCTCTACTAGTAGGCATAGTAGGTTTTGCAAGTGTCAGGGCATGTTTACGCCTCCGTAGAGCACTTGTACATGCCCCCTGCACTTGCACGCGTTTCCTGTGCATGTCGAGGGTACAGCGGCATGCCCTCATACATATTCATATGGCGCTGCTGCGCCATCTGTAGTGAAGATGCTCGGCACAAGGCTAAAACCATGCTGGCATCGAGCTTCTTGAATCCCAGGGCTAGTCTTATATACAGGTAACATAGCAAACTGAAGACTTAAAATCTGGCAGATATTAACAGTGAGAAAGAAAAAAAAAACAACATAAGGTAGTCATATTGCTTAAATTCAATGTTCAGTGTACAATGGCTTTAAATTCAAAGTTGGAAACTTCGAAAATATAATAAAAAATTTAAAAATAAAAAAGCTTACCTTAATGCTCTAATGTTACTATATAATGACCCAAAGTTCTCACGCTGTCCGGCCTAAGTAGTATACCACCACTACAGTATTGGAAGTAATTTTACTATGTAATGACCAAAAGTTCTCATGCTGTCCAGCCTAAGTAGTATACCTCACTAAAGTACTAGAAGTAATGCTACTCTGTCCGGCCTAAGTAGTATACCACCACTACAGTATTGGAAGTAATGTTACTATGTAATGACCAAAAGTTCTCATGCTGTCCAGCCTAAGTAGTATACCTCACTAAAGTACTAGAAGTAATGCTACTCTGTCCGGCCTAAGTAGTATACCTCTATTTGATAATTATAAAAATCCAGATTGCCAAACATGCAGCAAATGAGTCTACACAAAGACTGGTGCTTTCAGCAAAATAGCCAGCCTTGTCCTTTACATGGCCATAAAATAAGGGAGTGTTTTAAACTTAGGTGTTAGTTAGAAGCTCTAAAAAGCATTCTGGATTATGATCTTAGAATGTCATTAACCCATATTCCAAGTTATTGAAATTATATAAAGTATGGAGTTGTTACTGAATAATATTTTCTGTACTTAGTAAAATGCATTTTGCATTAACAATATCTGAGTTCATGCATGTTTTCTTTCTTTTTAATAATTATTCACTCCAGCATTATATACATTATTCAGTTTCCGCCTTCCTTTAAATCTCACTCCCACTGCAGAACATTATTTTGCAAGTATTGCTCCTACAAATTCTATTTATTTCTATGTAATTTTTCTCCTTCCCTTTCCTAAAGAGTCTACATGTGTGTCTCACAGCCACTAAGGCCTAACCATAAACCCAAAATATTAGACATAGGTGACTCCATTATGAGACACACACATGTACCCCTCACCAGGCAGGATAAGGAGAAAGTCATGATTAGTTGTTTGTCGGGTGCCAGAATCTGCCATATCGCACATGCACTCAAGTCTCTTAATAACAGGTACTGTTATGACTCTGTCATAGTCCAGGTTGGCATGAATGACTTGAGACATACCTCCCTGGACTATATGAAGAGAAAACATGATCAAGATTTCTGAATATGTGTCCCAGGCAGGTATGTCCCTAGCCTTAAGCAGCATTCTACTCTCACCCAGAATGATGCCTCAATACAAACAGAAATAATTGACTTTAACAATTGGTTTAGTTTCTGGTGTCATTCCAAGGAGATCCAATACCTGACAATCTGGGAAGACATGATCGACAGAACATAATGCTTTGCCAGAGATGGCCTGCATCTGTCTCCATTGGGCTTTAGGCTTCCGTCAAAGGCTCTTGCCTCCCCCATAGTGCCTTTTTTAGGCAATGCCATGAGTTCAAAATTACCAGCATGAACATTTCATCAAAACGCAAATTAAAGATCATGCTGCTAAACGCTAGGAGTCTAAACATGAAACTGCACTCATTGCAAGCATTCTTAACCCTGGAAGATACTGACATTTGTGCAATCACAGAATCCTGGTTCAAAGCTGCGGAGAGTACCCCAGCCATACCAGGTTACTCATCCTATCATACATTCAGACCCCAAACCATGGGTAGTAAAGCAAAAGGAGGTGAAGTTTCAATATATATTAAAGACATACACACCTCTAGACTGGTCAAACAGAATGACACATAGGAGGCACTCCAGGTGCAGTTAACCATTGACAAGACCCCTATTCAGATCATAGCTAGCTATAGGCCCTCAACTTTGACTCAAGATGCCCACTCCACCTATCTGGACCTCTTTGAATCTATCAAGATTCAACCATTTACCCTGATCCTGGGTGACTTTATCTATCCAACCATAGACTGGAAGAACTACTAATGCTAAAACACAAATGTCCAGAGAGTCCTTGATTTTGTCAATGCAAATGCCTTGGACCAGCTGGTCAACACCCCCACAAGAGGTGATAATATCTTTGTCTTGGTATTAACCAGCATCGGAAACCACTGCAGCATCCCTACAGTGTCATCCTCCTTGGTAAGATCTGACCACAAAGCAGTCACTTTTGAAGTCACCATATCCACTGACCTCCCCACAGCTAGGGTAAAACATCTGTGAGGTATATTCCAAAAAGGGTGTTGTACTCTATAATGGGTCTAATGAGTGTCGAGTAGAGGAGAACAGTGACCTCTTTTTTCCTGGATAAGAACCCTTTTATGATGAGGTGTGCCACTTAGAAGGACTTCCTGACCACTGTGGTGATGTGGCTATCAAAGGAGAGACTACTGTCCACCTGGGTCCCAAGGTTTCTTATCACGCATTTGGTGTTAAGTAGATCACTGCCTACGTGGCAGTTCATGGGTACAGAGTTTTTACCAAAGGGGATGACACTGCACTTTTTGGCATTGAGCTTGAGGCCATGGTTCTGACATCAGGCATCTGTCTTAGCGAGGCCCTTCTGTAGGATGTCCACATCATTTGGGGACTTGACTATGGCTCCTATTTTGCAGTCATCTGCAAACTTCATTAGCCAGAGGCCTTCTGTGTTAGCTTGTACTTCAGAGAAGTAGATACCAAACAGGAGAGGTCCCAGGACAGAACCCTGTGGTACTCCACTTGTCACTGCTTTGAGGTCAAATTTGGAGTCTGCAACTTTTACAGTGTGGGTTCTGTCAGTGAGCCAGTTGGCAACCCATCTTGTGACGTAGGGATTTATGTCTAGTTTAGTGAGTTTAGCTATAATTCCAGAATGGGGGATGGTGTCAAAAGCCTTGGCGAGGTCAAGATAGGCTGTATGAACCACCTTACCCTCATCTACGGCTTTGGTGACTGCCTCAAAGAAGTTGATCAGGTTCAGGAGGCATGATCTGCCTTTCACAAACCCGAACTGCCCTATCAAATCCAAAAAATACAGCCTCCACCAGAGCCAATAACATCCCAAGTTGCATCTTACATAAACTCAGGAAGGGACTTACAGCACCATTAGGCACCCTGTTCAACCAAAGCCCGAGTACAAGCTTCATCCCAGCCAAGTGGAGGACAGCCACTGTCATCCCTTTGCACAAAGGTGGAGCATCCACTGATACAGGAAATTATAGATCCATCTGCCTAACCAGCCTGATCTGCAAGGCCATGGAATGGATTATCATGGACATCATTAACAAGGACATTGGCAACCTCCAAACATTCAATCCCACACAGTTTGGTTTTGTCAAGGGGAGGTCATGCTTGTTAAATTTGGTTGACTTCTTTGAGACAGTCACCAAAGTCATGGGCGAGGGGGAAGTTGGTGCACACCGACTTCCTTGACCTGGTCAAAGCCTTTGATACTATTCTGCACTTGAGTGTAATAGATAAATGTTCTCATCTAAGCATCAATCTGTATGTTACCAGATGGGTAGCAAACTGTCTCACTGATAGAACCCACCTAGTCAAAATAGGGGAAGCCACCTCAAGCAGTAGACCCGTAATGAACAGTGTACCCCAGAGATTGGTTTTGCGGCCTCTGTTGTTTGGGATATACTTTTCTAAGGTGCAGGTCAAAACCAGTGGGCTATGGCTGACTAGGTTTGCACATGACTGCAAGCTGGGTGCTGTCATCAATTCCCCTAGTGATGTGGGCATCCTCCAAAAAGGTCTCACCCAAACAAATGACTGGTGCCAGAAACGTGACTTTAAACTGAATGCCAAAGAATGCATCATCATCCCCTTTGGTGAGAGTGACATCCCCCCAATTTATCACATTAATAACAAAGTCCTAAGCATGCAATCAGTTGTGAGGGACTTGGGCACCCAGATTGAGAGCAAACTCACTTTTGACCACCATATTGCCTCCATTGTACAGAAAGCTTTCTACATGGCCCGCCTCATTAGGAAGGGTATCTCATTTATAACATGCCTGTATTCTTCCCTTATAATTTATTTATTTTTATTTTACATTTATTTACCAGAATAGTCCAACTGGACACAGGTGCATTTTCAGCGGAGGCCCAAGGAGAAAAGCTCCATAGTAAGTACCAAAATTAAACAATATGATTAACAATTTTCAAGAAGCAAATATGAGAAAAAGCAACATATAAAACAATATGAAAAAATACATGAAAAACAATAGGAAAAAATACTGTATAAGCAAATATGGAAAAACAAGAGATACATATACAGAGAATAAAACATAGTTAAACATAGATATTCATGTGATAAGTGTACAATTTTCATAAGCAGTTAGAGTTTCATAAGACTGTAAAAAGTTATACAGTGGTAGAAGCAGGCAGTGAGTTTTATAAAGTGAATGAACAGAAGGAATTATGTGATGGAAGGGCATAGCCATTTTTCCATTAAGTGTGGTTTAAGTGAGTTTTTAAAATGGGTAACAGTTGAGGCAGAAATCAGAGCAGAAGGGAGGTTATTCCAGGTTCTAGCTATGGTGTGAGAGAACATAGCTTTTCCTGCAGTATTGTTAGCCTTTGAGATACAGAGTAGAGATTTGTCGGATGAGTGGAGAGGATGATTTGTATTATAGTGGGTGAGGAGTTGGCCTAGTGCTGGGGTTTTTTCAGGATGTCTTACAACATTGTAGACAATGGCTAGCTGGCAGTATTTTAGTAGTTGGGGAAGTTCTAACCATTGTAGTTCCCTTAGAGCCTGGCAGTGGTGGGTTCTGAAGGTGGAGCTATTCATAAATTTGGCGATTTTGTTATAACATTGACTCAAGTCTGGCAAGGTTTTTGACGGGTAAGGACAGGAGCATCATACATTAGAGTGGAGAGTAGGTGAGTTTGGGCAAGGGTAATCCGAGCTTGTCTTGTGAGGGATTTTCTGTGTCTATATAGTGTTCCCATTTTTTTATAGACCTCTTTAATTGTTTGTGAAATATGGATGTCGAAAAGTAGGCTTTTGTCAATTTTAATGCCCAGGAAGTTGGTGTGGTCAGAGGGAGAGATAATAATGCCATTTCTGGAGGAGATAATGAAGGATACAGTGGTAGGCATGATTTTATTGGGGGTGAAAATTATTAGGGTTTAGGATAAGTTGGATTTGAGTGATCCATGTTTTGAAAGAGCCAAAAGATTCCTGAGTGAGTTGTTCTAGAGTGCTGATTGAAGGTGCCAAACAAATAAGATTTGAATCATCTGCATATTGTATAAGTGAAGCATGCTGTGTGGTGGTAAGTAGATTACTGGTATATATGGAGAAAAGAAGTGGGCCTAATATTGAGCCTTGTGATACGCCTATAGTAGTTGGGAGTAAGGGGGTAGTACACCTTGCCATTGGACAGATTCTTGTCCTTCAGACAGACGGCTTTTAGACCATGCTATAGTGGATGCGGAAAAGGGCGTCTATATCCCGTTATTGAAAGTTTACTTAATTGAATCAATAAAGGTCGAACTTTATTGATCGATTAAGTAAAACATCGAATAATGTAAAAAAAAAATAATAAATAAATAAATAAATGGCGTAGGCAGGGCTGCACCCCCCCCCCCCACACCTCCCTACTTAAATATACCAACTCGGAGACTATACTACATTGATGGTAAATGGAAATCTCCCCTTACTGAGATTTCCGTTTACTTGCACGATGTTCTTCACTTTCAATATTGTCGTGTTGAGAACATCAGACTCGATATTGTCAGCTTACGACAACGTGAAGTAGACCTGGGCAAAGGATAGGGAGGCCAATTGAGTAGTAAGGAATGTGAGACCATGTCAAACGCTTTGGAGAGGTCTAAAATATTGCAGATACAAAGTTATTATTTCTCTTTTGTTTGACTAGATTGGCAAAAGAGAACAGAGCAGTTGCTGTGCTGTGGTGTTGCCTGAAACCATGCTGTGTATGGGAGAGAATCTGTACATTTCCCGAGTATTTCAGATAAGGGAGATAGAATGGCAATGGGGTGATACTTTGAGTATTCATAAGAATTCCCACCTTTATGAAGTGGAATAATATATGATTCCTTACATAGTTGTGGGATGTAAGATTCTTGTATAGAGCAGTTGATAAGAATAGAAATAAGACCCATTATTGAGTACAGCACCCCTTTTAGCATGTACCCCACAAAGCACATGCAGCAACTGGAGAGACCACAGAGGTTCCTCACCAGGAGAATCCAGGGGTCTGTATTATATTATCGAAAGTTTTCTTCAGCGAACGCTCACATGAGCAAAAATGCTGGAAATTGAAAGGGTGTTTGTGGGGTCGTGGTACAGTGAGGAGTGGGATATTTGCCCTTTCCTCACTGTAGTGTGATCTTGGAGTTGGAATATATAGTTAGTAGGGGTGTGTGGGGCACAGCCCCCCACAATAAGAAGTTTGATTTCCAGTGTTTTTGCTCATGTGAGCGTTCGTTGAAGAAAACTTTCGATAATATAATATAGACCCAAATCCAGCGCTTCAAACATCTACTCTACACAGATAGGCTAAAAGCCCTGTCCCTCTACTCAGTTTTATACAGACTCCTCAGAGGTCATCTCTGAATGACATACAAACCAATCTCAGACCCCGGCTTGATAGGACTGCTGCATATCCACAAGTCAAGCTCCACTCAAGTAACCTGTATGCATGACCTCAGCCTGGTCTGTGACATCAATAGGACTTGTTGGTGGGACAGATTTGTGTCCCAGAGACTTCCCCTTCTGTGGAATAGACTCCTGCTCCATGTTAAGCAGAGTACCCCATTAACCCTTTTTAAGCACAACCTGGAAAACTGGATGAGGAACAGAAAATACACCTCTGGGATTCAACTTGTGTCCCTGCTGGACAGGGGTATTGGGTGCAGACTTGTCGGAACATGGGCTAAATTCTTGGCTAGTCTTGTAAGGGCCTCAGGGCCAATAGCCTAGTAACTTCTTACGATCCTATGATCCTACATCTTTTATCCTCTTTACAATATTCAGTTGCAATTAGTTTTTCAGATCATATTAGGCTAATGACCAGCAGGGTCTTTACAAACCTAATCATGCAACCTAACCCAGTTTTGCCCCAGAGTTTCTTAGACCACTATATGGTGGGGTATATTAATAAACAGGTAGCTAAAGGATATGTGTGTGCATCTGCATGGAGTATGTTAGTTGGGGATTCATTTACATATTGTCAGTCTCTGTCCATCAGAGGCACGGAGGCCAGACCAGTGTGAATTTATGATTTCCCATCAAATGGTCCATGATTGTCACTGCTGAAGTAACACCCCAACCCCATGTGCAAAATGTGAAAAGGGGTTACGGATGGATAGATGGATGGATGGATGGATGGATGGATGGATGGATGGATGGATGGATCAAGGCTTCTTTTAAATCAGGTCAGGGATGCATTCTGCTTCATGTAGATGGAGAGCTTATATCATAGAGTGGGGATCCTTTGAGGCACATATTGGTTCCTCCAGCAGGTTCTATTTATCTCATAGACAAATTTCAAGTCCTTGGATCTAGTATTTCTGGTGCTGTTTATCTTGCAGATGTGCAAGTGATCCATCAGAGCTGGATCTGAGGATGCCTTATATGCTAGGCATAGATCACCTCTCAATAACCTGTAGGAGACTGAGTACAGAGACAGGACCTTAAGGCGATCTGTGTGGGACAAGGTATTCATACCCTGGATTCCCTGGGTGAGGAACCTTTGAGGGCATTCCAACTCTTGCAAGTTCCTGGTTAGGTACATGCCAAAGGGGGCAATGATGGGTCTGGTAAGAGCTGAGTCGAGTGGTACTATAACTTTCTTGGACCTGCATGCCATACCATTGCTTATGAGTTGGGTGACAGAATGATTTTCTTAATATCTCAGCTACATGTTGGTTGAACACCAGATTACAGTCTACATATGTTCCTGGATCCCTAAATATCAGGTCTACTCTTTGGGGTGTTTTATTGATCAAGTAATTAGCTTAGGTGGATGTTTTCTAAAAGGGCACTATAATGTATTACTTTATATTGAGTTTTAATCCATGGCTTTCACACCAGTCATTTGTTTCTGTTAGACCCTCTTGTAGGATGTTGGTGCCATGCAGGGAATCTTTGATAGCTTCCAATCTACAGTCATCTGTGAACTTGGTGAGCCAGAGGCCTTTGACATTAGCCTTGACTTCTGAGAAGTAGATGCCAAACAGGAGAGGGCTCAACATGGAGCCCTGGGATCCTCTGCTGGTGACCAATCTCTTGGTGGAGGTGGTGTCACTGTTTCTGACTAGTTGGGTCCTATCAGTGAACCAGCTGGCAATCCAGTGAGTTATGTAGGGATTTATACCTAGCTCTGAGAGTTTGTCTACAATACCTCAATGGGGTATTTATCGAATGTCTTGGTCAGGTCAAGGTAAGCAGTATGCACTATTTTCCTCTCATCCATAGCCATGGTGACCCTCCCAAAGAAGTCTACCAGGTCAAGTAGGCAAGACCATCCCTTGACAAAACCAAACTGGTATGGCTCTAGTGTCAGTAGGTTGCAAATGTTGTTGTTGATCATTTCCATGGTGATTCATTCCATGGCTTTGCATATCAGAATTATCAAATTGATGGGTCTGTAGTTCCCATGGACAATTGATGGTACACCCTTAATAAGAGTGATGACTGCTGCGGGCCTCCATTCATCTGGCACTTAATGGGTTTTGAGGTTGTAGTTGAAGACTCTCAAGTGGTCCTTTTAGGTCTTGGTTCAGGATATTGAGGAAGCATCTGGAGATATTGTCCAGGCCTACTGAAGCAGTCATTGACCTTAGCGAGCACCTCCAGGACCTGCTTCCTATTGAGAGTTGAGGGGAATATTCTAGAAGATATTTCACAGGGGGTAGTGGGGGAGTTGGGGGGAGGTAGAGCTAAATTTATCAGCCAGTGGATTTGCTATGTCACCCTAGTCAGTGAAGGATTTGCCATTTATCAACATTTCTGTTGAGTATTACCTTTAAGGTTCCTGACATAGCGGAAGAAGGCCTTGTGATTGTCTTTAGCCTGTGAGACTGTCCTAACCTCATAACTGGCCTTGTTGGACTTTATTAGCCCTGTTAGTTTAGATTTTAATTTCTATTTCCTAGTAATCACTTTTTCATCTGTAATGTATAATGCATGAATATAACAAGTGTTAATACTGTTTATTTTCTTGTCTGTTAATGCCTATGTGGCTACATTTTAAGTGATAATTTACTAAAAGTGTTTAAAAAGTTACTTTCACTGAATTCATTACTTTCTGTTATGCTCATATAATGCATATCTTTATTAAATATTCTGAAGTTAGAAAAGTTAGCTTTGGTGGGTGTTGTGAAGGTCAGACTACAAAGGTCAGCTTAACAACCAATGTGCAAAGATGCTGCCAACACCCATAATGTTATCCACAGTGAAGTAAAATAAAAATCCACTACTCTATTGCTTTTTAGTTTTCTGAATGAAAGACTCATAGCTTCAAGCTTTTTTTTCACATTTTATGATGTGATAAACAAAAAGACATCTGTTATAATAATGTGACCTTTATAAAGAAAATCTATTTAATGTTTAGATTCTGGTAAAAGTCCAAGAAATATCCATGAGGGAACTGCATGACACTTACCCTGTGTTGTTTTTGGCTTATGGCATCTTCTTTGTCAGGACAGTAAGTAA
The DNA here is from genome assembly GCF_019279795.1 of Protopterus annectens. Lineage (NCBI taxonomy): Eukaryota > Metazoa > Chordata > Ceratodontiformes > Protopteridae > Protopterus > Protopterus annectens. The sequence goes on from NC_056737.1 coordinate 65,262,422, forward strand.
TGGTGTATACAGGCACAAAAACAAATAAAAGACCCACCCAAGGACTTCCCCTCAACTCCCATTCCCACTCTTCAACTCATGAATGAAAACTTTCTGATTGGCAGAATGAGATTCTGAGCGGATGTAAGTAGGAGACAGAAAACAGATAAAACCCCTCCAGTTAGTCAGATAGAATACATTTCCACAAAAGGCACATTACTGTACCTTAAGAAGATACATTTGTGACTTCAGACATGGCATCACTATCAGATGCACAATGGAAAAAGCTTCAGGAGTTCTGGGTAAAGAATGTCGAACCCAACCTTACAAAACATGGCCACGAGGTTTTAGTTCGGTAAATATATTTTTACTGCACATAACTTTCTTAGTTTTTGTATTTGTAGTAATTGTTACTAATTATAGGAAATATATAGCTCTTTGTCTTATTAGCATGTAATACATGTCACAGTTACTTCTGTCATAGAATATAAACTTAGGCATAGTTTCCTAGATATTTCTACTGGTAAATGAAAAGCAAATGATAAAAACTAATTGCTATGTCACCATAGAATTACATTTTACAAACATAAAATATCAATGTGCATTATAATGTTTTGAAAATGCCAGATTCAGTACTTCAGAAATGACATTTGCAAAGTAGTAATTGACTTTCTCATTTCTTACTCTGACACCTTTAGTCTTTGATTGTACTGTCCCTATCTCTCTCCCTTTCTGTCCACCAGTTTTAAGTTAAAGTGCTTCAGTGTTCTGAAAATATCAAATTTAATACTTCAGAAAAAGCAACTGCATACTACAAACTGACTTTGCCATTTTTTTACTGTACAATTATATTTTATTTACACTTTGTTGATCAGGTAAATCCCTCTAGGCCAGTGGTCTCTTTCCAGGGGAGACCCAAGGTGGCATTCGTACTGAGTTAGGGAAAATTTGGTCAGTGCGCTGGGGAGCTTCTCCTATTCTTATTGATAAGTATCATGTAATCTTTTACATCCACTTGAGATGCCACCAACTCAGGCAGATGGGGCCTTGGTTTAAGCTCCCATCTGAAAGACGGCACACACATGAGCAGCTCCCCTCTTATGCTGCTCTACAGTGTCAATATTGGAAAAGGGAGGGTGGCCTAATGGTTAAGGTGTTTGCCTTGCAAACATAAGGTGCAGGGTTTGAGTCTCACAAGGGATAATTGGCTAGGCTTAAAATGGCTCGCAAGGGCAGTTAGCTTAGTACTAATCTATGAATCTAGCTGGTGCTTTCTCTCTTTCCTATATCTTACTGTATAATATCTTTAACTTTGATTTTACTGTTCTTTTCTCCCTCTCTTTCTCTCTACTAGTTCTGTTTCAAGTTAATGCATTACAACATTCTTAAAATGTCAGATCTAATACTTCAGAAATAACATCTGCATAGTACAAACTGACTCTCCCATTTCCTAATGAGACATCTTTAGTCTATGATATTACTGCTCCTCTCTTTCTCTCTCTCTCTCTCTGCCTCCTTCTCCTATCTGTCTGCCTGTCTGTGCATCTATCTGTCAATCTCTGTCTACCAGTTCATATTAAGTAAATATGCTGGTATTTGTAACATGCTGCTATCAGTGTAACGTTTTCCTCTTAGACACCATGCTTTATTTTTCCAGTGCTTTTTTTGTACTGTCATCATACGTCATGTTAGTATCTTTCTTCTTTTAAATTACCACAATACATAATATAGTACCTAAATCTAAAACATAGCAATACAAAAAGCACAATGTCTTAATGTACAAGTTGCATCATTTGCTCTAAAGTCTGACTAATGGCTCTGAATGAGTGGATATTACATTGGGATAACCAAGGTGCCCTAATACAGAGCTTAAAAATGCCAAAAGTCCCAATGGTGCGTGTGCAGAAAGATCCTATGTGCTGTGCATAGCACAAGCATATGTTATTTATTAACATTGTATTAAGTCTTTTTATTTTGACACCATAATGTTACTCTTTCTAATGATTTCTTCGGTGACTTTAGATAACTATAGCATATCCACCACCACTAAATTTCTTCTGTTTTCTGGAGTTTTTGTATTACAGTCCCTCAACTTCTATACCTCGGCCAACCCATTTTGCTTCTGTAGAATAATTTGTCTTTGTCTGTCCCTTTTAGGTGTCTCTTATCCCTTGCCCCTGCCTTCTTGTGTGGTTAGCCATGTTGTGATCTCAGCTGGGAACATATAAGCATTATTTCCTCCTGCTGTACTTACTTTTGTCCCGGCCTTTTACTGTCCTAGATGATCTGTGAGTCTCCATGTTAAAAGTAGTTATTACAACAGGGTAATTCTTTTACTAATACTGCATGATTAATGAAAAAAATAAAAAGTTAGTTCCTTTTGGTTTGCAGTAGAAAGCACTAGCAGTTTAGGGTTAAAAGAAACACATTGCTAGAGTTCCTTGACATCCCCAAGGGTATTGGGATCTGGTATAAATAACTCATTGCAAACTTGTGTGATACTGACCAAATAAAATGTACTTCCTTAGAAATACAAGCTTTGGGATACAGTGGTCACTTAAGGTAATGTTTAAAGTGAGGTTTCCTTTACTGATGCAAGTCACTAGCACTGATTTCTTGAGCTAGTAACCCTGCTCACACTTAAAGGATGAAATAGAAAGCAGCATTCACAGTCTACTGGTAATCTGAAATAGAGAAATGTAGACATTTTTTTGTGGAATCTTGTAAGATCGTTATACATTTGAACAAGCCACAAAATGTCACAGCTCTAATGATGTACCTCATTATGGAATATTAAACTGCTGGTATAGAACAATGTCCATCAGAAGACAAACAAAAAAAAATATTTCTCTCTGCATAAAACTCAGTTCTTCCACACTAACTGGCCTAGCAATCCGAAACCTGTAAAGTGATTGTGACTAAGCAACCAAGGGGTAGTACTAAAGAAGGACATGGGTGAAACTGATTTGAAATGGCTGAAAGTGTGTGTGAGTAATATATCAATGGAACTAAGAACAGACTTTACAAAACTAGACAGGAATCAAGGGTGTAAAATTTTACAGTGGGGTTTTGTTTCGGGAGTCTTGATACTGCATGTTACTACAACTTTTGACAATAATGTGTCTAGGTTCATTTAGGGAGGGGTGGGGTTCTATTTTTTTCCATTGTGTAGTGACCTCAGAGTTGGTTATTTTAAGAAGTGTGTGAGGAGAACAGCCTTTTCCATGAGTGGGATGGAGGTTCTCACTAAGTAAAGCCCTTATTTTGAATTTTAACTGAAAGTTTTAGTGAATGCAGTTTTGGATGTGCTGTTATGGGAAAATGTATGACATTAAAACTGATGTTGATCTGCCTTCCTGCAGCTAACAAGACCAGGGACAGAAATAATCAGTTAACGTAAAGTATGTAATAGTGATCATGAAAGGACTGGTTTAAAATGCTGAAGGCAAAGGTCAAAAAGATAAAATTATAGAAGGAACTATGACATTTCATCACAAAAGGCTTGCAAAAATCCAAGCTGGTGCCATGGCATACAAGGATAAAGTCTTGCCTAAGGCTTAGTGTCCCAGTGTTAACTAGTGGGTCAGGTGTCTAAGATGCTGGCATAAGAGGATGGTCATGCATTTAGGCATATCTTTCATGATAAATTTCTAGCAGGGGCTAGGGACACAAGATGGAATGTTGACACTTTGAAGCCTAGGCATCGGCTGAGTCACCATGGTGGTAGGGCAATATTCCAGCATGGTCCAGTGCATGTCCATCCTAGAAGAGGACATAATTGTGAAAAAAAGAAGGGGAAACCAATTAGGGCAAATAAATTAAAACTTTCCTTGGTGGCAGTGTGTCCTTACCACATGGTTCTCAATCTTTTCAGTGACCACAGATATGGATCATGGTTAGCCTGAAGAAGGCTAAGGCAGGTCCAAAAAGACTGCAAAAAATTCTTGTGAGGCTACTTCTTTTAACACCACCCATAAATGAAGTTGTTGAAACAGAAAGGAAGAGGGCATGGGGATGCTTGGCTGAAACAAGCATAGGTGAAACCTAATAACAGTAGTAAGTGCTAGGGTAGAAGTTCAGTGTAGAAACAAGTTGTCCAGAAAAAAATAACTAGCATCCCTTACCTGCCAGTGACACTATGCTTCTGCGAATCTGGGGTGGTAGAGTAAATGAAGTGCTTTAGTTGACTGCCTGCTAGTGAATTTTTGCAAACTCATTCTGCCCATTTCCAGCTGACAGTTCTCAGTTTCTAAAGGTGTATGCACGATCACTCCTTTAGCTCTGAGAGAAGAGTTTTAGCAGATGACATCTGGGATTCTGCCACTGGTAGGCAGTTCTAAAGAAAAAGTTAAAACTCCAGGTTGGTAGTGATGCTCGTCCAGAACCCGATGTTTGATTCCTCACTATCCACTTGCAAAGTGTGTCTAATCAAGCTGTGTAAATATCTATATCTAGAAAACTGATAATTATATAGATGTATAGATATAGATAGTCAAAAAGTAACTGATATTGAATTCAGAGAACTTAATGTCACATTTAATACAGTAATGAGTCTTCCAATCTGATTCCAAGTTCGAAAGTGCTAAAACTGTCTACTTTTACACATTTAACTGCTGTCAAATCTTTGTGAAAATTTAAAGTATCGTCTGCAGTAGGCTGTAACTACCAGGTTTGGTCCACTTTGGATCAGTCCACTCCTATGGTCAACAAGCATGAATAAATAAATAAAAGATATCCCCTGGGATTCTTGAATGTCTACACTAGGTGCACACCATTCTAAATGAACAGACAACACAAGCATAACATATTCCATCTTCTTCCTAATTTTAGTTTTCCTACTGATTTTCTTGCAGCCTTAAATATTAAATGAGATTCATAAAGGTTAACACAAAGTATAGACTACATATACAGTTAATGAAATCTTTCTGAGTCTCTAGAAATCACAAAAACTGTGGTAGGGATGTTCTTGAATACAGATTGTGTACACAAAAATAATTACTTTAGTACTTTATATCTAGAGGTAAAGTTTTGCAATAAAAATGTTTCTGCCATTTTTCACTGAAAGTCAGGCTATTGTGCATGCAATTCTGTGGTAGGACAAAGGCAATTCCTTTTCTCTTTGCATTATTTATAGTATGCCATAATGAGTCAGACAGCTCTTTTTGCATATTCACTTGTTTAGTAGTTGAAAGTTACGATCACTGTGAAAATGTACACTGCCCATTTATTTCGGAAATACTTATTTTTACTGTCCTGTAAGCTTTGAAATCATATTAGGTAAAGATGGCATTTATTTACTGCTTCATGACTTTATTGCTTTATAGCAGTTCCAACACCACTACAATATGATTCACTATCCAATCATATTGTTATAGTTACTGTACAGCTTATACTATGTCCAAACCAAGATCCATACAGTAAGCTCATAACACAGAGGCATGAATCCACAGTGAACGATATAAGTCGTGTCATTGGGACATGTTTTTGTTTCTCCTTGACCTATCCTAGTAGGTGATAAAAGCCTCTTACCTTAATGGCCCCACTTGTAACTGCATGCTATTTGTAGTATAGATGTATACCCTGGCCTGTTTGACATCTCAAATAAGTCGCTTCACTGCTATTTATTTATTTGATTGCTTGTTTCTTTAAATTTGTTTACTGGGGTAAGGCATTGATCCCAATGGACTTTTTCAGATCCAACCTGGAGTTACCTAAAACCAAACAATATCGATAGATAGATAGATAGATAGATAGATAGATAGATAGATAGATAGATAGATAGATGATAGACAGACTTGCACTACCTTAACAAATGCTTGAAATTAGTGACTGGGAAAAAAGGAAGTATCAGTCCTAAGTATGTAGACAGTGTTTGACAAATGTATCATCTGCAAATGCCAATATGGCTGAAAATGGATACAATGAATATTAAGATAAAAAACAAGCCAGTGAATGTAAGAATCTTGCTGACCTTCCATGATTCCATATTCTGCTCCCTTGTTTCTTCATCATGTTAAACCATAAGGGGTTCAGGAAGGTTCTTTTTTAAAGATTTTACTAATTATACAATCTGCATTGCACTACTGCGATGACTCTCTTCTAACACAACACTGTGAATTCCCTTCAGTAAAAGGTAGGACCCTGTTAGTGTGTGATGTCAGCCTGCTCTGGCATAGCCTTCAGTAATGTCTCGTACTACATAATTTGGTAGTGCTTTGTGTAACTGACTCATTCAGGTAAAATAAGTCTGTCACCTAACCAATCCATCCAAGACAGCATTTGTACATGGGGTCTCACTGCACAAGAGCTTGTCAGTTGTTCAGTGTGAATTAATTTACTACTTTTGAAATGATTTGCTATCTCAGTCATGTTTTTAAGCGTGCAGCCTGTTAAGAGCTGATATGTGCATTCATTCCAAGCCTGCTTTTGGCCATCCAGACATAGGTTCATAGGTTCATAGGTTCACACTAGGCTATCTGCCCGAGGGCATTTATAAGCCTAGCCCATAGTTTTGTGGCTTACGCCACCCCTTTAGTTTGGAGAAACTATGCCCATTATTTTGCTGTGCCTCTGTCGAGCAGTGACACTGAGGTAACCCCTGGGGTGTATCTGCGATCTCCCATCCATTGGTCAAGATTCCTCTTGAACAAGGCCAGCGAGGTGCTCTGCCTCACATAAACCGGGATTTTGTTCCACAGCATAGGGAGTCTTTGGGTGATGAATCTATCCCTCCAGCACGTCCTATTAATAACCGTGTCGAGGTTTAAGTCTCCCGCCCTTGTGGCTCTGAGGGATCTAGATTTTTTGAGATGAAGCATGTTCATCAAATCTGGGTTCGACATGGCCTTGTATGTTAGGCATAGGTCACCTCTGAGCAAGCGGTAAGCAACTGAATATAACTGGAGTTCTTTCAGTCGGGCAGCATAAGACAGATTTTTGAGACCCTTTATCCTTTTGGTGAGGAACTTTTGTGGCCTCTCCAGCTGCTGCAAGTGTCGGGTCAGATACATTCCGAATGGGGCATTGTACTCGATCATTGGTCTGATGAGTGATGAGTATAGGGAGACTATGACTTCCCTTGATCTAGATGTGAATCCCTTCATGATAAGGTGGGCAATGTAGAAGGTCTTCCTAACTAATTTAGCAATATGAGTGTCGAATGAAAGGCTACTGTCAACCTGGGTTCCCAGGTCCCTAATAACTTCTTCTGTGTTCAGGGGATTGCCACCTATATGGTAGCTAGGGGTAACCTTATTTTTCCCGAAGGGTATGACTATGCATTTCTTGGCATTTAACTTTAGGCCATGGCTCTGGCACCAGTTATCCGTTTCTGTGAGACCCTGTTTTCAACTACGGCGCCCAGTTTGCAGTCATCTGCAAACTTTGTCAGCCATAACCCTCCTGTGTTTGCTTGTACTTCAGAAAAGTAGATGCCAAACAAGAGTGGGCCCAGGACTGAGCCCTGTGGGACACCACTTGTGACAGGCTTTGAGTCTGACATGGCGCCAGCAACTCTGACCCTGTGGGTTCTGTCACTCAGCCAGTTTGCAACCCATCTTGTAATGTATGGGTTTACATTTAAGTTGATGAGTTTTTCAATGATACCCGAGTGAGGTATTGTATCAAAAGCCTTCGCCAGGTCTAGGTAGGCTGTATGGACTGCCTTTCCCTCGTCAATGGCCTTGGTGACTACATGAATAATTTCAGCATGTCAAATAGACAAGCATACATAATGACAAAATTCACTAGTAAGGAAGTCTGACAGTTTACTGCTTCAGTCAAGATAACCTGTGCAAGGAGTGCACATGATCCATTGCTGTATTTGTCTTTACTGTATTTTGTTAATACACAGCAGTTGGCCTGGCCAGTACACAGTTTCAGCAGTTCTATTGCAGAGGCAATATGCTCTCATTAACCATCTGTTATCAGATCTGTTGAATCACTTGATTTTTTTAAGCTCAGGATCTCCCCATTAGCAAAGAGTCCAGTCAGTTTGTCCTTCTGCAGTCTAGAAGTTAATCCCTTCCAGTAAGTTCTATAGATTGCTTGCTTGCCACTCGCTGTTCTTCATTAGTTAAAATTTCCAACACATCATCCATAATGCAGTCTCATTCTGAGCATTGTTAATCAAATCCTCAAAAACACACACACATACACACACAGTGACACTGACACACACACACACACACACACACACACACACACACACACACACACACACACACACACACACACACTCACACATACACACACACACACACACACACACACACACACACACACACACACACACACACACACACACACACACAAAGACTCATGCACTCACAAGGTCTTGTGCATGCATGTGTGCGCATACACATACACTCACAAGCACTTGTGCATGTGTGAACAGACATGCACATGTGTGTGGACAGACACATGCACACATACACACACACACACACACACACACACACACACACACACACACACACACACACACACACACACACACACACACATCTTCATGCACACAAGTACACGCGCACTCACACACAAGCACACATACTCATGCACACACATACACATGCACAAAGCATGGAGCATTTGTAGCAAAAAGGCTTAGGCTCATTAACACATAGAAACTCTGAGATCTCACAAATTACCTCAACATTATGTTTTCCAGAATATTCCATTTAAAGAGCTATGTCCAGTACAAAAGAAGCATTGCTTCCAGCAGCTTGAACAGTATAATGGCTTAAGAGTGAAGATCAGCTTACAGACGGGTTACATTTTCCACTTTAGTACACTCAAAAAAAGTAGAACACTAGACCTGTAGGGGGTCAAGTTGAATCATTTCTGAATGCAATATCAGGAGAGGGTTATCAGGTACCACGAAATAATAGTGCATCTCGTGTGAGGGAATTCAGTTGTTAAGAAAGCAGAGTTGGAAAAGGAATCCCAGCAGTTAAGATATTTGTCAGGTAGAAATGGTGCAGTAGCCTCTCAGGATGCGCGAGTTAATGAGAATGTCCATGTCTGAACAAGTGAATGAGAAAGCAATCAAAGCAGTCTTGCAGGATATTGAAAGACTCCAAGAGATAAAAGATATGTAATGTAACATTCTTACATTTGTTACCTACCTCTGCAGTGATCCATAAAATCAACTGACTTAACTTCAGGTAATAGTTATTCAACACATAATTTTTAGCATATGTGAAGAAATTCTCTGGTACCTCTAGCTATGTGGTTTTGTACTATTTCTTCTGGTTCAGATGTTCCAAATATTCATTAAGACTGATGCAATGTTGAAAATATACATGCTAGATTCAGAGGCTCATCTAACAATCAAATACTATAGTGTTCAACTTAAAAAATGTCCCTAGTAGTCAAGGAAATGTTGATGTGGAGGTTACTCACACAGGAAGTAGTACTATGTGATTCAGAAAATAAAACGATTCTAGTGCTGTCCTGCAGTACATATTCTCCCACTGCAGAAAAAAGTACTATGTTGTTGTTACCAGAAGGACTGGTAACAAACCCACAGCTTGTATTACAGTGAAAAGAAAAAGAACCTCTTGTTCAAAAAATATGCATTGACCACCATTTAAAGTGCTGCAGGCCTATTAGAGGTAAAGCTATTTCTGTCATTTCAGAAACAAAACTAAAAAGTTCATTAATAAAGTACAGTCAACAGAACTAATCACACCTGCCTAGGATGTTTAATACTCAGAGTAGCTGCTGGGAAGAAGGTAATAAACTTGCTGGTCAAAGTTACCTAAAAACGTACATTGACCGCACAACTATCTATGCTTCCTGTCCTCATTCACTGTCACTAATAATATTTGCAAAATTAATTGAACAGGTACTGAGAGAAATACCAACAAATCATACTTTTCTCATGAATGTATAAATTGTATCTGCTAAACTTCAATCTAACATTAAAATTCTTTGAGAAGACCTTAGAAGAGGTCAACATGTGTCTGAAGTCAGTTCTAAGGCATGTCCATGAGAAATAAGTTGGAATTTTTCCAAAGCTCCCGATCTCTTCATCATATAATTAACATTATTAAAAACTCCTTGCAATCCGCAGTGTGCCCCCCCACACCCCCGCTACTTAAATATACCAACTCCGAGACCACACTACATTGCAGTAAATGGAAATCTCCCCTTATGGAGATTTCCGTTTACACATTCGATGTTCTCCGCTTTCTCTATTCTTGTATTGACAATATCAGCTTCGATATTGTCAGCTGTCGAGAATATAATATAGACCCAGTTCTGGTATCCTTGATAAGTGTAAGCAGAGGCTTGGGAGAGGAAACATTTATAAGTAGGGGCTTAGGAAATTAATCATTTACAGGTTGCCTGTTTCCACTGCAGACAGAGGTGCCAAACCAGGGATGAATTTCCTGTTCATCACCCAATTGTCCAAGTTACAATTGAATTGGGTTAGGGATGATCTCTGCTTCACATGGATATAGATCCTGTTCCAGAGAAGGTGTAGTCTCTGGGATACATACCTGCCTCTCCAGAAGGTCATGTTTATATCACAAGTAAGGTTTAAGTTTTTAGAATGGGTAATTCTGGTGCTCTTTGATTTTTGAATATGAAGGAGGTCCATCAAGGTGGGCTCTGACAATGCTTTGTATGCTAGGCATACATCTCCCCTCAACAACTTTAGGAGACAGAATACAGGGATAGGGCTTTGAGGGGGTCTGCTTCAGACATGTTACTTATACCCTGTATTCTTTTAGTGGAGTACCTCTGTCTATGTTCCAATTCTGCATGTTCCTCGTTAGGTGCATACTAATGAGGGCATTGTAGTCAATGATAGGTCTGATGAATGGATGGAAAAGTAATGGCAGTAACCCTTTTCTGATTCATTCACAGGTTACCCACGGTGATTCAATATGGTCAGCAGAATCACTGCATTGGATTTTCTCCATGGTCAGGCTAAATGCCAATGAGATTTTCCAGGGGAGCAGCCTGCACTAATTTTCCATGTGTTCTCCCCCAGCAATGCATGCGAGAAAGGATTTACACTATTGCTTGTGTGCATAAATTAGCATGGCCAAGGCATGATGCTGTATTATCTATCACTTTTAGTGGGAGATATTGCAAGTAAGTGTTGGGGAGTCTCACAGAAAGGTAGTGATAGGGTTGTTTGTTGGTGTGCCTATGTGTGTGGTAACATCTGTGCATCTCTTCAGAGGTATGAGTAGTCTTGAGTGAATGTGTGTGTGTGTGTGTGTGTGTGTGTGTGTGTGTGTGTGTGTGTGTGTGTGTGTGTGTGTGTGTGTGTGTGTGTCTGCCTGGATTGTTGCAGAGGGGAGTTAGTTAGGAGGTAGGTAGAGTAGGTGTGTGTGTGTGTGTGTGTGTGTGTGTGCGTGTGTGTGTGTGTGTGTGTGTGTGTGTGTGTGTGTGTGTGTGTGTGTGTGTGTGCGTGTGTATGTGTGTGTCAGGGGGGGTTGTTTGTGAATGTATTCATGTAAGTGTGTGTGTGTGTGTGTGTTTGTGGGGTGGGGATGGCAGGCATAACTCTCAACTCCCTCAAGAATAAGGAACAGGATATGTATGAAAATGGGAGTCAGAATGTATTGCGGGTAATGCTTTAGTCTATGAATGTCAAATGTGCAAGGGGATTTATGTTATTTCCCTGCTTATGAGAAAAGAAAGGATAAGAAAATAACAATGGTACACCGAGGATGATATGGAAAGGTGAGGGTGCAATAGGGAGTAGGTGCAGCTGAGGAGGGACATTAGATGCCAAACTAGCTTGGTTTTCCTGTGTTTCATTTCATCTTACTATACATTATATTCCACAGCAGACCTGCTTCTGCTACACACCAAGCCATGCTTGTGGTGCTGGTTATATCCAGTCAGCATTCTCGTCCCATTTTCCTTCACTTTCCTGCATTGTATGTGACACAAAAGTGGCTGTCACTCTTATGTGCAATTACAAATGTTCAAAAAATGGGTTTTGCATCTTAAGATAAAACTTGTAGTATGGCCCAGATTTCTCTGGTCCTTGAGGGGCGGCAACGTTATAGTTGCTTTATGTAAGTAGTAATGGTGTGAGGATGCAGGGTGGGGTGCAATTGTTTTTTTTTTTCACTGATTTTTTGTTGTTTACATTCTAGTATTTTTGACAGTCTGTAGTCACAGTTATGAAGGTTGATCACAATGCTTTCACATGCTCATTAGGAAGCATGTGCATCTAGTGAAGTGAGAAAGGATGTGGCAGCTTGTAATTACAAATTAAGAAGTAAACCTTTAATGCATTTAAAATGTTATGTCACACAAGGTCACTGGGTGGTGGCTGATGCTATGTGCATTATAACTCGAGTGCTAATCTAGATGCTTAGAAAACCTGGGCACTATGCACTGCATAATATTCTGTGCAGAAACTCTGCTTGCACCCTTTTAACATGGGAGGACTAGAACCCTTCTTGCATTCTGGATGAACAGTGTTGTCACAGTTTCTATGACAAGCTCTCAAAGGAAACCTCAGTGTAATGATAGCACATGACATACATTCCCTGAAATTGTACCTGACCAACCTGTGGACAAAATAAAACAAAAAAAATCCCTCTAACCCTACACATGGGTGACTTTAACCCTCATGCATACTTATATTCCAGCTTCAGGGGAAGGAGAAATCATTTAATAAGAGTGAAACAAAATCTCTAACAGCCATAATATCAACAAGTGTGGAAACCATTCTAGGAGCTATGATTCAGGGAGCATAACTCATACAATATTCTGTCAGCCACTTAGATTTTTGAATGATATTATTTATTCAGTGAATATTGCCCCATTATTTTTACTTTATCACAAATATTGTGCAGCAATGTTTGAGTGTGGGTGCAGGTATTGGACAGCAAAGTAATATACATTTTTAATTATGATATTTTAGTCCATAAGGATATGTTGACTATAAATCACTTTCCAACACACTTGCAAACTGATTCACTACTAGTACTTAATGAACATGGGCCATCAGGTTAAATTGCAAGTTATTTGAACTTTGAGCTGCCAACGTTAAGAATGTAATCCTACACTTAACAGTCCAAACACATAAATTAGATTGCTGAGCTGGCATGACAGTTAATTGTGACATATTCACCGAGCGTGGTAATATAGCGGACCTGTTAGCTGAGAAATTCAGCTCCAACTTTACCCCATCTCACCCCCAAAAATCCCCCAAGAAATACCCTCAAACATAACTCCTCAAAATATAACTAGGGAGCATGTACTGGTTGCACTCACTAAAGGCAAGAACACAGCTTCAACAGACACAGATAACATCACAGGATGCCTTCTGAACAGTCTAAGATATGATTTAGCAGGACCCTTGGAGTCACTATTTAACTACAGTCTTAAAACAGGCTTTGTAGCATGAAAATAGATGACTGCAATGGTCATTCCCTTTCATCATGGAGGACCTCAGCAGGTCCTGGAAACTACAGACCCATAGTCGGCCTAGTCCTATTAACAAAGAATAATCATGGAAATTATCATCAAGGATATTGGAGACCTCCAGACACTGGATCCATCCCAGTTTAGTTTTGTCAAAAGAAGGTCATACTTACTGAATCTAAAAGGCTTCTTTGGAAAGGTCACTAAGATAGTGGATGAGGGGAACACTGTGTAGATTGCCTACTTAGATTTGTCTAAAACATCTGATACAATACCCTACTCAGGCATTGTCAGCAAACTTACAGAACTAGGCATAAATCCTTTATAACAGGCTAGATAGCTATCTGGCTCATGGATAGGATCCAAGAGGTTAGGATCAATGGGGCCACCTCTACAAAGAGACCTTTCACCAGTGGAGTCCTTCAGGGCTCTGTGCTAGGCCCACTCCTCTTAGCCTCTATTTCTCAGAGATCAAAGTCAATGTCAGAGCCTATGGCTAACCAAGTTTGCAGATGACTACAAATTGGAAGCAATTATTGAATCCCCCCAAGATGAGCATCCTTCAGGAAGGTCTAATACAGACAAATGCTTGGTGCCAAAGCCATGGCTTAAAACATTTTACCAAGAAATGTATTATAGTACCTTTTGTGATTCAGATACCCTGGGTATCTATGTCATCATTAAAACAGTCCTAAATGTTGATTCACTAGTCAGGGATCTGGGAACTCATGTGGATAGTAACTTAGCCTTTGAGTAACGTGTCCAGCGTAGTAAGATCATCATCATCTTCTGTCGGCTGTTCCCATTAGGGGTCGCCACAGCGGATCACTTGTTTCCATTTCTTCCTCTCCTCTGCATCTTGCTCTGTCACACCAACCACCTGCATGTCCTCTCTCACCACATCCATAAACCTTATCTTAGGCCTTCCTCTTTTCCTTTTACCTGGTAGCTTCATCCTTAGCATCTTTTCCCAATATACTCAGCATCCCTCCTCAGCACATGTCCAAACTAATGTAATCTTGCCTCTCTGGCTTTGTCTCCAAACCTTCCAACCTAGGCCGACCCTCTAATATACTTATTCCTAATCCTGTCCACCCTTGTCACACCCAGTGCAAATCTTAACATCTTTAACTCTGCCACATCCAGCTCAAGCTCCTGCCTTTTTGTCAATGCCACTGTCTCCAACCCATATAACATAGCTGGTCTCACTACCCTCTTGTAGACCTTCCCTTTCACTCTTACAGGTACTCGTCTGTCACAAATACTCCTGACACTCTTCTCCACCCACTCCATCCTGCCTGTACTCTCTTCTTCACCTCTCTTCCACACTCACCGTTACTCTGAACTATTGACCCTAAGTATTTAAACTCATCCACCTTCGCCACCTCTACTCCTTTCATCCTCACCATTCCTCTATCCTCCCTCTCATTCACGCACATATATTCTGTCTTAGTCCTGCTGACCTTCATTCCTCTTCTCTCTAGAGCATATCTCCATCCCTCCAGGGTGTCCTCCACCTGTTCCCTACTCTCACTACAGATCACAATGTCATCTGCAAACATCATAGTCCATGGGGACTCCTGTCTGATCTCAACTGTCAACCTGTCCATCACCATTGCAAATAAGAAAGGGCTCAGAGCTGATCCTTGATGTAACTCCACCTCCACCTTAAACGCATCTGTCACTCCCACCGCAGGCCTCTCTGCTGTCACACTACCCTTGTACATATCCTGTACCACTCTTACATACTTCTCTGTCACTCCTGAATTCCTCATACAATACCACAACTCCTCTCTAGGCACCCTGTCATATGCTTTTTCTAAGTCTACAAAAATACAATGCAACTCCTTCTGACATTCTCTGTACTTCTCCATCAACACTCTCAGAGCAAACATTGCATCTGTAGTGCTCTTTCCCGGCATGAAACCATACTGCTGTTCACTAATCATCACGTCCCTTCTTAACCTAGCTTCCATTACTCTGTCCCATAACTTCATACTGTGACTAATCAGTTTAATCCCTCTGTAGTTACTACAGCTCTGCACATCACCCTTATTCTTAAAAAATCAGTACCAAAACACCTTTTCTCCATTCCTCAGGCATTTTCTAAGATTTCATTAAACAATCTGGTTAAAAACTCCACTGCCATTTCACCTAAACATCTCCATGCTTCCACAGGTATGTCATTTGGGCCAACAGCCTTTCCATTCTTCATTCTCTTCATAGCTATCCTTACTTCCTCCTTGCTAATCAATTGTACTTCATAATTCACTATACCTCCATCATCCAACCTTCTCTCCCTCTCATTCTCTTCAATCATCAACCCCTCAAAGTACTCTTTCCATCTCCTCGACACACTCTCCTCACTTGTGAGTATGTTTCCCTCATTATCCTTTATCACCTTTACCTGCTGCACATCTTTCCTAGCTCAGTCCCTCTGTCTAGCCAATCGGTACAGGTCCTTTTCTCCCTCCTTAGTGTTCAACCTTTCACACAACTCTTCATATGCTTTATCCTTAGCCTTTGCCCCTCTCTCTTTGCCATGCACCTCATCTCCTTATACTCCTGTCTACTTTCTTCATCTCTCTGACAATCCCACTTCTTCTTTGCCAACCTCTTTGCTTGTATACTCTTCTGTACTTCCTCATTCCACCACCATGTCTCCTTGTCGTCCTTCCTCTGTCCCGATGTGATACCAAGCACCTTTCTAGCCATCTCATTTACTAGCTCTGCTGTAGTTACCCAGCTATTTGGTAACTCTTCACTGCCACACAGTGCCTGTCTTAACTCATCCCTGAACTCCATCTCACAATTACCCTTTTTCAATTTCCACCATTTGATCCTTGGTGCTGCCCTCACACTCCTCCTCCTCTTCTTGATCACCAACGTCATCCTACAAACCACCATCCTATGCTGCCTAACTACACTTTCTCCAGTCACCACTTTACAGTCTCCAATCTCCTTCAAACTGGCCCTCCTACATAAGATATAATCCACCTGTGTGCATCTTCCTCCACTCTTGTATGTCACCCTATGCTCCTCCCTCTTGTTAAAATATGTATTCACCAAAGCCATGTCCATCCTTTTAGCAAAATCCACTATCATCTGACCTTCTGCATTCCTTTAACATCATACCTACCCATTACTTCCTCATCCCCTCTGTTCCCTTCACCAACATGCCCATTGAAATCTGCTCCAATCACCACTCTCTCACCCTTAGGTACAGTCATCATAACTTCATCCAATTCACTCCAAAATTTTTCTTTCTCATCCATTGCACACCCAACTTGTGGAGCATATGCACTAACAACATTCATCATTACACCATCAATTTCCAGCTTTATAAACATCACTCTATCCGACACTCTTTTCACCTCAAAAACACTCTTCGCATACTGTTCCTTCAGAATAACTCCTACGCCATTTCTCCTCCCATCCACACCATGATAAAACAATTTGAACCCACCTCCGATACACCTAGCCTTACTCCCCTTCCATCTGTTCTCTTGCACACACAATATATCCACCTTCCTTCTGTCCATCATATCAGCTAGCTCTCTCCCTATACCAGTCATACTGCCAACATTCAAAGTTCCAACCCCCACTACCACAGTCCTAGCCTTTCTCCTCTCTTCCTGCCTTCGGCCATGCCTTCTGCCTCTTCTCCTCCTTTGGCCAACAGTAGCCCAATTTCCGCCAGTACCCTGTTGGCTAACAGTACTGGTGGTGGTCGTTGTTAACCCGGGCCTTGACCGATCCGGTATGGAAATATTTACTGGTGATTGCATGAAATGATTTGGCAAAGTTTTACGCCGGATGCCCTTCCTGACGCAACCCTCCCCATTTATCCGGGCTTGGGACCAGCACAAAGAAATGCACTGGCTTGTGCATCCCCAGTGGTTGGTTTTGTGCATCACCCCATTTTCCTCAAATTATAAGTAAAGGTATGGCATCTAGGTGCAGAGGGGGTCATTGTACCACTGTAGGCATCCCTCATCAGACCCATCATAGAGTATAATGCCCCTTTCAGTATGTATCTGATCAGAAACATGGAGCAACTGCAACGTCCACAAAGGTTTCTTACAAAAGAATACAGGGAGTAACACACTGTCTTGTGCTAATCTCCTGAAAGCCCTCTGTCTTTACTGGGTATCATACAGACTTCTGAGAGGTGATCTTTGACTGGCGTACAAGGCATCCCTGGACCCTGTTTTAATAAACCATTTGCACATCCACAAAACAAACAGCATCAGAACTACTAGATTAAAATACTTACATTTTGCTTGTGAGCTAAATAGGACATGTTAGAGAGACAGATATGTTTCTCAGAGAATTCCCTTTCTCTGGATCAGGCTCCCCATCCATGTGAGCAGGGTTCCTCTCTAACCCTACAAGGACCAATAGATGGGTAGGTGGAAATTCCCCCTGGTCTGCTGTCTATGTCTCTGATGGACAGAGGCAGTCAGTAAATCACCCCCTATATAAATCAAATTTGTGGGTGACATTTGGGTTGCATGGTTAGGCTTATAAGGGCTCTACTTGTCGTAAGCTGAGTACTCACCTATGAACATGTGAACACATGAAAAGCTAGCATGCTTGTGTAGCTGTTCTTTCATAGTGCCTAGCATATGCAAGACATGTTTTGCAATAAAATTCTACTGTCCCCCAGTTACATCTCATATAAATATATTATGGATCTCTAAATTATAATCAACGCATTCATTGCTTACTCACACTGCAACTAACAGAGAGTTTGACAACAACTGATGCTAACTGTGTAAGTCATTATTAGCATAGGACATGTCACAGAGTTACAGACTATGTAAAGGCTATTTTTTAGCCAAGGAGCTAAGAGAATTGATTTAGTGTGTAAATAAAAGGTTTTTGGTTAAGAGGTGTATCAGTTCCTGGTTTTTCGTGGTGGATTACAGTTCTACTCTTTTCTTGTGTTTGTAATAATTTCTAGCCTTAAGTTGCCTCATTAACTTTGTTCTTTTTCTTATCGGCTGTTTAATTTAATTGACCGATTGATTCCATTTTTTATATAAAAGAGAGCTTCATTCCTTCTGTATTGTACGGCCTGATGAAGTACAGAGAACTGCACGAAAGTCCTAACCTGATTTTTATCTACTTTTATCTGGTGGTTTTGTCTGAATAAACTACTTTCTTGGTTTTAGCTATGGCTGTGGATGGTTGTTTTTTTAATTGTTTTCAATAAGTGAAAATAAGCCTGCATCTATTGCATGGAATACAAATGGCAAAACTTGTAAGTCTCGTAAGCGGAAAGCCAGTTATATTACAGTCACTGCTGTAATACAAGTGGTCTGCAGAGTTTGAACCCTACCTTTTCACTTAATAATGAATACCTTCATTGTTGATTCACATTGCAATAAACAGAAGTGGTCAACAATGATCTAGTATGTTTTTTTCTGAGGAAAGCAGCTTACCCAGAGAAAATCTATGCAAACATGGAGGGGACATGCAGATTACATGCAGACAGCAATTAGCACTCAAGACTGAAACATAGACCCTGGTAGTATGTCACACAGAAATTATGGCTGAGCCCCTGTGTTGCCCAGTGACTGATATCTGTCTTGGGTGTAAAACTGCATAGTTAACATTGTAAGTAATCTAAAAAAAAAATAAAAACAATGTTTAATAATAGACACCTCTTCATCAGTGAGTAAAATGTTACAATATATAGTGCAGAAATATGCAGGAGAGGGAAGTTAAACATTATAAAGAGGAATTAAGTAAGGTCAGGAAACTGACACCTTATTTTTGCTATCTAAGTACTTTAGTAGGCCATGCTTAATATATTTTGAATGTTTATAGGTTCATAGGTAGGTACTAGGCTATTGGTCCAAGGGCCTAACTAAGCCTAGCCAGCAAGGTTCCCTGGCTTACGCCACCCAAGAAAGTTATTTTCCTGTGCCACTGTTGAGAAGAGCCACAGAAGTGATCCCCAGGGTGTATTTCCTATTTCCCATCCACTCATCAAAATTTTTCTTGAAGAGTGCTAATGAGGAACTTTGCTTGACATAGATGGGTAGCTTGTTCCAGAGTATGGGAAGTCTCTGGGACAGGAATCTATCCCTCCAGCATGTCCTGTTTATTGTGGTGGCAAGGTTTAGGTCCCTAGAGTGTGTAGCTCAGAGGGATTGGGATTTCTTTAGGTGTAGCATGTCCAACAGCTGTGGGTTTGATATAGCTTTATATGTTAGGCAGAGATCACCTCGGAGTAGGTGATATGCTATAGATATGCTGGTGTTTTTTGAAACTGTCAGTGTAGTGCATCTGTTTGAGGCCAGTAATCTTCTTTGTGAGGCACTTCTGTGGCCTTTCCAGCTGCTGCAGATGTCTTGTGAGGTGCATTCCAAAAGGGGCATTGTACTCTATAATGGGTCTAATGAGTGTCGAGTAGAGGGGAAAAATGACCTCTTTTTTCCTGGATGAGAACCCTTTTGTGATGAGGTGTGCCACGTAGAAGGACTTCCTGACTACTATGGCGATGTGATTATCAAAGGAGCGACTACTGTCCACCTGGGTCCCAAGGTCTCTTATCACACAGTCAGTGTTAAGTAGACTGCTGCTCATGTGGTAGTTCATGAGTACAGTGTTTTTACTAAAGGGGATGAAAATGCACTTTTTGGCACTGAGCAGGCATCTGTCTCAGTGAAGCCCTTCTGTAGGATGTCCACATCATTTGTGGACTTGACTATGGTTCCTAGTTTGCAGTCATCTGTGAACTTCATTAGCCAGAGGCCTTCTGTGTTAGCCTGTACTTCAGAGAAGTAGATATCAAACAGGAGAGATCCCAGGACTGAACCCTGTGGTACTCCACTTGTCACTGCTTTGAAGTCAGATTTGGAGTCTGCAACTTTTACAGTGTGGGTTCTGTCAGTGAGCCAGTTGGCAACCCATCTTGTGATGTATGTTTTTATACCTAGTTTAGTGAGTTTAGCTATAATACCAGAATGGGGGATGGTATCGAAAGCCTTGGAGAGGTCAAGATAGACTGTGTGAACCACCTTACCCTCATCTATAGCTTTGGTGACTGCCTCAAAGAAGTTGATCAGGATCAGGAAGTATGATCTGCCTTTCACAAACCCGAACTGGGTGGGGTCCAGAGTTTGGATGTTACCAATGTCTTTATTTATGACTTCCATGATAATACGTTCCATGGCCTTGTAGACCAGGCTTGTCAGGCTAATAGGGTGATAGTTCCCGGGATCAGTGGTGGCTCCCCCTTTGTGGAGTGGGATAACTGTTGCTGTGTGCCATTCAGTGGGTACAAAGCCTGATGTGAGGCTGTGATTGAATGGTGCTTAGATGGGAGCCAGTTCGTCCTGAAGTTCGTGTAAAATGCAGTGTTTATTGTTTGCAAGGTATGACATATTGTTCCAGATTTGCTGTTTTTTTCTTGCACTGTGCTCTGTAAAGAAAATGGGTACTTTTCCATTAATGGGACAACAAGCAAAATGTGCACTTCATGGGCACTCACCGCCACTTAATTTTTTCTGGGTTTAATTTTCTGTTCTTCCTCACGATACTATTCTTTTCCTGGCAAATTTGTTGTCATCGTAGTACTGATGTTTCCTTGCAACTAACCGCTGCTTAATTTCCGAGGGTTTGGTGATTTTCAGTTTGGATTTGTTGTGGGAGTGTTACTGCTTTGCGGACAAGTCACTGACGCTTATACAGACTGTTGTACAAAGATCCCCTGTTAATTCCGAAATACAGTGTGAATGACCAATGTGATTTTGTGGGGAAATATGTAAGTGCTCCTCTTTCCGACTCTTAGCTGATTTGTAATGGTCACCATGTTAAGATTTGAAATGCTGGGAGGTATATCTGTCAACAAGCACACAATGACAATGGGGAGATCTGAACTCAGTGCTGCCTGTGGGGGATAGTTTGGCTTACTAAACTGCTGGGAGTTTATTCCCTTACAAATCATCTGATGAGCGTAAAGAGGAGCACTTCCTTATTTTTCCCAAAAATAACGTCGCTCATTCACACCGTATTTATATATTAACAGGAGTTCTTTCTACAGTGGTACAGTGTCTACAAAACCAAGAAGTGAGCCATGGTAAAAAAAAAAGGCTGAAAAGCCCAGAAATTATTGGTGAAGAAAAACAGAAAGGGGTAGGAGGAAAGAGCTTCATATGACAAAGGCTGTCCTTTTCTGAAATCTGTGACCTTGACAAACCCTTTTTATATTAGTCAGTACCAGCAAGTGGTCCACCTTGCAATTTCAAGGCTAGATCTATCCATCAATGCACCTTACATGTGTTGCCCCGATAATGGAAATGTACCAGAAAATGTTATACACTATAATACAGTTGTGTATGCTATAACTAGAGCAGGCAGCAATTATTTAATATTATACAATTAATAAGATGTTGCCTTTACAGAACTAATGCTGCAATTGTGCTACAACATGATTTCCTTGTAATGCATTTCTTCACAAATTGTATTCTTGTGTTTTTTTTCCTCTTTATAGTACTTTTGTCTGTTGGTTAGGGTTGTGGCTGGGCTGAAAACAGAACTTGGGCCTGCTCACTTACCTGGTTAACAAAATGCAACAGATTAACTGACAAACTAACTAAACTTATTTTGTGATAGACTGTGGTAGGTTTTACTGCAGAAAAGACACTTTTTGTCCTAAAAAAATGATGTTCATTAGAATAGACAGTTGATCACATTGAATAATTCTGGGCTGGGTGCAAACATCGTAGGAAGACAAGGGACCTTTGAGATTTTACAACAACTAATGGGACAAATTCAAACATGAATGTTATCATTCACAACATTTCTTCTGTTTTCTTGTCTGATGAAGAAATGTCTGTGTTAAATAAAGGGTTAATTGTATTCCTACTGCTCCTGTTTCTGAAATTACCTTGGTTCAGGATTTTAAAGCTGTTTGCTATTAACTGAATTTAAATTTATTTTTTTAAGTAAAAGAAAAACTGAGAAGGCTGCTTTTAGATTTAAATCCTCCAGTTTTCAGTCCCAGGTTAATAAATATGTGGCAGCTTTTGAAAAAATAGTGTTAAGGGAATTATACTTTAATTTTAAATACAATATATCAGGCCATACTACATTAACTTAAAAAAAAACAATAAGCCTTGGACAAGCTGAGTCAGAGTAGGAAATTAGCCATTAACAGTGCAGATAAAGTTGGGCAATGGTGGTATGGGATTTCTGTAAATACAAATGAAAAGTGCTTTCACAATTCACAATTTTTTAAATTTAGCATTGGAGCATTGTATTATTACCAAAAGTGCTTTGTTTTACCTTACTGTGGAAGATCCATAGATGCAACACTTGTACATGTTGCCTAAAATAAAAAAAAAAATACTGCATCAGACCCCACCCCCCAGGCTGACCAATTATCTGTAGTTATGGCTCTCTTATTGAACACCTTTCAATTTTTTACCTGTTATTTAAAATCACTTCTATCTGTTGTTCATTCAAGGATTTTGGATGTAACTCAATGTTTGCAGATTTTATAGGTTACTCACATAGATATGGGCTGGTACATGTGTACTCTGTATGTAAAGGCCACGGATACTAACATTCTCCATTGGGCTAGGTTATCAACTTTGTTTTGTTGGCTAAATAAAATCAACTTTTGGTGGGTTTTAAAACTTTTCTTTGATACCTCACTGAGCATGTACTAATCAAAAATGATTTTCTTATTTTGATCAGGAATGTTATCTGCTGTTGAGGGGCAAGGCAATGGGGGCATAATTTGTCCCTATTTATGCAAACCTTTTTATGGGATGTGTGGAAGAATTACTCATTTATGATACCAGACACAATATCTATATCTATGCCATGGATATTTGGCATAGATATTTTAATGATTGTTGGATGGTTTGGAAATCTGATTTGGAATTCTTGTTTGAATTTGTTCAATATCATAATGATAATAAGTGGTCTCTCATTTGGTCGAAGTTATGATTTGGTGAAGATTTCTTTAGTAGATATTTCAGTAAAGAAAAAAAATCTGATGGTACAATAAACACTTCACCTTGTTGAAAGGAATCCCATAAGAACCATATCATGTAATTAGTATTGCTCCCTTGTCTCTATATTACAGGATTAAGAGGATTTGTTCCTCTTAGGATAACTATCATTGTTTTTCTTCCAGATTTGACCAACATATTTTTGTTAAAGGGCTATGATAGTGGTGCAGTTTTTAAAGCTCAACAAAAAGCTGCAATCAAGGTTGGGAAGAACACTTTGCATATTCTGATAAAGAGACAGATTCATGAGGGAAAATGCATTTTATTACACCATTTTGCAATATCAGATCATTCCAGGATATCATCCAAGAATATTGGGATGTTTTATGGGCTGAGTGTGGGTTAACAGCCATTTTACCACTGAGGTGTAATTTTATAGACAAAGTAAAACTATTGGTAATAAGCTCAACCATTATAAAAGGTCCATTAACAGAATTGAGGAAGTTGGGGAATGACAGCGGTAGCTTGATGGGATAATAATTAGAGGTCGCTGTCCATGTGGCCATCCTTCTGCATATAAGGTAAGGAATTTATGATGGCTAACATACCAGTTGTTAATGAACACAGGAGGTTCACCACTTGTGACTCTGATGGGTATTATATCTCCGCATTAATTGTTCTGTTTTTTTTATGTGCGAAAGACATCCTGGCAGTTCAAAAAGACAAACAAAATTGTGGGTAATGGTTTAAACAAATTAAGTTGGAGTGTCATACTTTCTAAGAAAAAATGTTTTTGGATAGTCATAATGATTGAATTTGTTGTTTTTCCTGGTCTTAATGAATACACAAATTAATAGAGTACTTAATGTGATTTTTATTTTTATTTTCATATTGACAATATTCATTATCTGTCTATCTATCTATACTTATTTATTTAATAAAATATTTTGATGGTTGCATTTTAAAAGAATGGTACACATATTTAAATGGTTCTTTCTGGTCATGTGAACAGAGCATGTTGAGAAAGACTGCTGTCAAAACTGGTGCATTGCTTTGACCTGAAGTTTTAATAAAGTTAGCCATGGGCAATGTTTGGTTGAGAGCTGACTTGGTTCTGGTTTTGCATCCCTTTGGGCTGAAAGGGTGGGAAATTAGCATAATGGTTAAGGTGTTTACTTACAGACATAAGATACAGGGTTTGATTCTCACATGGGGTAATTGGCTAGGCTTAAAATGCCCCAGAAGGGCAGTTAGCCTAGTACTAATCTATGAACTCTATGAACTCTGAAAGGCTTTGGACCAGTTCATTTATTAAAAAAGTGGAACAAAGTAAATAACTAACTTGTTGTTTTAGTCTTGCATCTCTTGGGGCTGAAAGTGGCTGAACAATCTTACTATTTTTGTTAACAAAGTGAAACAGATTAACTAACTAACTAACTAACCTTATTTTGTGACAGTCTGTAGCAGGTTTTATTGTAGAAAAGACACTTTCTATCCTAAAAAATATCGATGTTCATTAGGAAAGACAGTTGATAACTGAGTAATTCTGGGTTCAAAACAGTGGAGAAAGACAAATGTAGTAGTAACACAATAAAGTGTGTACCTTTCAGCTTACTCTGGAGAGTCATTGCTAAAATATGATTCAAGATGTCAAGTAGCTCTTTTTGTGAATGCATTTTGGAAAAATGTGTTCATCGGGAGGTCCTACTTTAGTCCTTATTTTAACAGCAAATGAAGCACACCCATTACATGAAAAGATTGCAAGAAAAGTTTTCTGTGCTTGTGTTGTGTACCACAGTATCTGTGGCAATATTTTTATTTTTGGCTGTCTTGTCTTTATTTTAACACATATTTCATATTTCATTCTTTCAGCATGTTTGTGAATCATAAATCAACACTGGAGTACTTTCCTAAGTTTCGTCACCTTACTACTGAAGCAGAGATGAGAAGCAATGAAGATATCCGAAAACATGGCAATACTGTCTTTACTGCCTTGGGAAAACTGGTGAAGCTGAAAGGCAATGTTGAAGGAGACTTACGTTCAATGGCTGACTCACATGCCAACAAGCATAAGATTCACCTTGAAAACTTTGATGTAAGCAGTCGTGATCATTAAATATTGTTGGTAAAACTGAACAGTAATTATATGGTACAATTCATTACCTATCTTCTAGTAACACTGAACAGTAATTATGTAATATAATACATAATCCATTCTCTATTTTTAAATGAATTATAAG